>NC_056733.1:1905375370-1905475370 GCF_019279795.1 Protopterus annectens | reverse complement strand
CCCTACCTAGGTATGTAGTGATACTGAAGTGTGTGGCTTACATTGCACACACCACATGGTGTTTAGGGTGAGGTGTGTCCCAGGTTACATGTTACATGCAGAACATCCCCAGACATGTACAGTATGCTAATGGTGGTTGTAATGGGTGTATATGGACAATATGTAGTGTGACATACCTTCATATACACACTAACAGACACATAGGCAGACATACATCGGAGAGATCAGGGTCTATTGCTGGTAACTAACTTGACCATGTGTCCAATGTGCTACAGGTAGGCTGCACACAGCACATGCATAACTGGCCTGGATTGTGGTATCAGTTACCTGTATGGATGATGGTGACAGTGGTAACCATAACATGGTACATGGGACATATACCGGGTGTACCTTGGTGTAATGACAGTGTACGCAGCACCTACATCCCCCAGTGGATATTGTACTCACTGAAACCCATGATGACACTGTGCCATACCCACCATCACACATTGGCCACGACTGCAATACAACCCATAGTATACCCCAACAGTGGTACTACAGGGATATGTATCGAATGCACATGCCACATGCATAGTAGGGTGTTGCATTGTCATGCCTCACCTATGGGCAGCAACAACACTATCTGTACTACTGTGTGGCAATGGGTATTGTTATAGGAGTATGTGGACTCGGAATGCTTTACCCTACAGATATACAGACATGCAAACATACACACACTTGCCAGAACACAATGGGTATCCCATGCCTATCAACCCATTTGTACAACACTGTTGTGCTGGTACTGCAAGGCTCGTGTAGCCAGTATGGAGAGGGGCTTAACAGGGTACATGTAATGTCCCATACAGCAGCAGCCACAACTGACTATGGCAATGGGTATTGTCATGGTTGTGAAGGCCCTCATGGAATTCCCAAGTACAGGTTTGCTAACACACAGACACTGCTATACTCAGTCATGCACACGTACACGTGTCAGCACAGGGGTGCATCTCTGCAGGTGGTCATAGCTGTGTACCTAGCTATTGTCCAAGGAGAGATGGGTTGTGTAAGGGTTGTGTGTACAGTGATATCCTGCCACCTGCCATGTGGCAGCAGGCAATCTATTGACAGACACTAATTTGGTGGCCCTCATGGTGAGAATGACATGCATCAGCCAGTCCTCCAGGTGCCTCCTGCACATGCCCCCTGAGGTGATCACGTTGACATGTATGCAACATGCATTAAAACACATGGTTAGTGTCTGTGATGGAGTCCTGTACCCAAGCATGTTCTGTTGACTGTGGTAGTGTAGTAGAGGTACCCATGACATGGGGTGCATACAGGGTGTCATCTCCTATATGTCCCAGTTCTTACACAGATGGGCAGACATGTCAGTGTCAATCAAGCTTAGGTTGCCTGTACATATCCCAGCTGGATACCTGCCATCTGCACATCTGTACAGGGACTGACAGTCATCAGCTTGGCAAGTAGCTATGCAGTAGGATGAGTGTGTTGACAGATAGACGTTTGATAATATGTATGCTATAACTACATGTCAGAAGCTCTCACTAACATGTGCAGTACAGATGGTAGTCTACAGTTACATTCCACATGTCAGATCATTACCCAGTATGAATTATATACTGTGACACAGCTCACACACCAGGGATACAACAGGGAGGCCTCAGAGTCCAGCTATGCCTCCAAGTGTGACTGTTGTCAATACTACATTTAGCACTCTGTTCTTGCCTGGGTAAGCACTGTCAACAGTAGTACCGCCACGATACACTACACTACATGCCAGTGTAACAGCATGTACCCTGGACTACTACACCTGCATGTAACACATTCACATGGATGACAGTGCTGTACAGGTCTCATATATGTCTGTGTCCCACACATGACACTCACACCCCTTGCTACTGTAATGACAGCCCATAGGTGCATGTATTGTACATGGCATTGCATACACTTATTACAATTGTCATTACCCTGCTATGTTATCAGACTTGGTGGTGTGAACTGGTTACCAGGGCTAAGCCATGCTTAGCAAGTATCGACATTGCTGCAATATAACAGCTGAGCTGATTTGCACACTGGTAAGCAAAGCCTACACTGCGTAAGCACCCGTATGTTTACCCATAGCTTAGCACCACTTAGCTTTGCACAAATGCACACAAACCTGCTTAAAGCTGCTCAAAACTACCTTAACCACTCTGTATCCATCAGCCCTTATTCTGCCCAGCAACAAAATGAACAGCCTTTGCAGGTCTTGAACCCAGGACCCTGTACACTATAGTAACAACACTTAACCACTACACCATGATCACTGTGAAGACAGCTGGCATTTTACCAATACATCTGTCAATACACATATTGAGTAGTATTGAACAATTGCCTTTACTTCCACAATTGTGTAGTACTTGTTATTAATATTACTGTTGCATCACATATGTTGTATCATAATGTACACATAGCAGATACATACGGTGAGCTACATCTGGAAGGGTATACACAACCGTGAGGTTTACACATGACAGGAATATGGATATATACATATAATATGTCAATATATGTCTACATATACATACACATGTATACTCATACATATGTCTGTATACACATCTGTATAGTGCAACATATATATGGTCATGTGGACATCTCTTCATATTTACATATATATATATATATATATATATATATATATATATATATATATATATATATATATATATATATATATATATGTGTGTGTGTGTGTGTGTGTGTGTGTGTATATATATATATATGTATATAATATATGTATATATATATATATATTATATATGTATATATGTATATATATATATATATATGTGTGTGTGTATGTATAAATAGATATATATGTATGCACATCTTATGTGTACAGATATGCCTATTTATGTAGATATCTATAACTATATATACATACATATCTCTTCTGATAAATTTATTACTGTCACTATATATGTAGATATCCATATGTATATGTGTATATGTATCTCTATCTGTATATGTGTAGACATATATTGCTCTGTATATGTATATATCTGAGTGTTTATATGTATATATATGTACATATACATATACATCTATGTATGTCGATATGTATATGGGTATATATCTATATAGATATATGGATAGTTATATATACAAATATGTTCACCATATGTCCTGAACATGGAGTGGAGCCCATACCTCAGCCCCAATAGTCCCAACCTCTTAGTGCAAGGGGATGCAAGTATGTATTGTAGGTATATTTGTAGACTATTGCTACTGTAATAGGGATTGTCTTCACAGACATGTTGCATGTGGGAGGTCACATCTACTTTTAACATGTGCACCATTGGCTACTGACAGACATCCTAAGGACATCATAGTACAGTACCACTGCTAGCACAGTAATGATCCTGTGGACTACAGAAGAGATATAGCAATATATTTGAACAGTCTGACATACTCTGGTCAGTCCAGAGCTATACACAAAACCCCTTAGTGCAAGACATGTGGACCAAGCCTGACAATGTGGATGTTAACAGCCATGTAGATGGGTATATCACGTAAATAGTGGTATACATTTGCCCCCATAGGTTATGCATTCACACACCCTTGTCTGCCCTGACACATAATAACTGCTGATACAGAGGTGCCATGGCCACATACTACCCACTAGTTAGTGACATACATCTGTATAACATCCCACTGCTTTGTCTGACATACATAACTGTTATGGTGGCCCGGCAGCAATACATCTGGCAAGTATCTGGACATAATATCTCACTGGGTAAGTACACTAAGCTGCTAGGCATGTAACAAAGCACTGTGCAGGCTATAGGCAGACTACCACAACACTGGCCTACATTTCCTATGTGGGAATACACATGTACTTGCATATATATAGTAGGCTTTACAGGCATGTCACAGCACAGAGTAATAGACACCTGTGTGAAAATGTATAACCACAACCAATGTGAACACAGCCACAGCCACATTTGGTAAGCTAGCATAATAGCCCCACTTGACTAATAGTTCCACTCTCGCTTATCTGCCTCATTAGTGAAGCGATGAGCATATGTACGCTCTATTAGAGCTTACAAAACTGTGAAAGAGTTGTGCTAGCCCAAATTGACAGATTCTAACACAAGAATTAATTCATATGACTTGGTTGTGCTACTGTTTCCCACCTAACCACAAAATCATCTTCCAGTACGTAGCTATCGCTGACATTCTACTATAGCATATCCTGCTTCAGGTAAAAGGATACACCTAACTCTAGCCATGTGTATTGACTGACTTTGATACAATCGCTTTCCAGTCCATGGTTACCAGAGATTCTCCACCATAGCATATTCTGCTCTTGGTAAGCGGACATAGCAAATAGTAACTACGTATTTAGACTGAAATGTACCACCCACTCCTAATTGGAAACAGTAAATAGCTCCCTGACTTGGATAGCTCTATACAATGTGCTTTTAATACCTACAAATACCCACTTCTGAATTGGAAACTAGTCAGAGTATGTGTATGTGTGTCTGTTTCAGTACATGACTGTAGGTTAAAGGTAATTCGTTGAAAACGCCTATCTAATGCTGGAATTACATTTGTCTTTGTTTTTTATTTTCTCCTGTTACTGACTCATGTATTAATGACACTAAGACTGTGTTTTGTGAATTTTACTAATTGCCTGTGGGTTAAAGTGCAATTTGTTGAATGTGCTTATTTAGTGCAAGAATTACTATTTGCCTGTGGGTTAAAGTGCAATTTGTTGAATGTGCTTATTTAGTGCAAGAATTACATTGTTTCTATTTTATCCCATTACTGAATCTAGTATTAAATTACACTGTAACACTGACTAAGATAAGTAACTGTATTAATCTAGAAGTTTCCATTTTTAAACTGTTTTGTAGGGATTTAGATACCTAGTTTGCAGTGACTTGTTCATGATTCATTGGTGCTTACTTTTGTATATGTTCACCACTGCCTAATCTGTACTTTTCATAATCTGTAAATTATGTATTATCCTTAACTACTGCCTAACCTACTACTTATTTTATAAATGCCATCCTCTCTATTTTCCCTAGCTCTTCAGATTTTTTCTCCTAAGCTCGCTTTGTCTACTGGCACAGCCCTCCTGGATATTCAAGACCATTCCCAGGATATCAAGTTTCACTCTGTTTGCCTGACTCCCTACAGGGACAGTTCTATCTTTCTCCCACAAGAGAGAGTAAAAGGATTAAAGAAAGTATGTAACAAGCTACTGTCCCTACTGCAATTTACTTGAGAAATTGTTATATCACTTGCCTGGTGCTAGTAAAGGATCCCAGCCAGAATCGCCTGCAGCCATACCCTTCTTACTGTGAACTCCCCTCATACCTGCCTCATCCCTGGCTCCTGTTTCCCTATTTCAGAGCTGCCTTCCTTCCTACACCTATCAATCTGCTTTAGTGGTTCCTCTCCTTACAAATTCGGGTTCTGTCCACTAGGTGGCAGTGTCTACCTATCTATAGCCCCTTTTTCTCTCACTCTTTCCCATGCACTACAATAAAACATATAAATAGTCTTCTCTCTCTTAACTACTAAACAACAGTTTTACCCATCTCCAACTCTGGAATCTGCCTTCTCCTTTCCCTCTGTACTGCACCCCAAGAATCACATTAACCAGCCTGCTTACCTTCCTCTCTACTTACCTTCACCAGACTGATTGTTTTTCATACTGTCCTGCTGCCTACCTTCCTTGGGTGTATCCCGCTCCGTTCGTCCTGCGGGCTCACTCCTCTCCCCTACCCTACCCCCAAATCCCATCAACCCCCAGTGCATCTACACTTATACTCACCTAACCACTCCTACTTCCTCTCTACCTATTACACCCCTCCCTTTTCACCACCATACTCTTCCTAACCCCTCCCCCTACATACCACACCCCTCTCCTACTTACTCTCTACCTATTCAACTCCACTTCTTTCTCCACCATCTTCTTCATACCCCCTCTCCCAATAAGCCATCTCCTCATACTTCCCTTCATATTAAACAACACAAAATCTATCTCCTCATACTTCCCTTCATATTAAACAACACAAAATCTATATCTAACCCTTTTCCCTACACTACATATTCTACTCTATCAAAGCCTCAACATGCTCACAAAACTTATATCATACTCAGTCCAACTACTACTACTTCTGAACCTTACCTATCTCCACTACCTTACCCAGCCCAACTCCACTAATCACACACCATTACTTCACACAACCAGCTCACTCCCTTCAACTCACTTACACTCATTTGTCTCAATCTCCCCTGGACTGTATCCCATTAACAACCATCTATTTTTTCACTACAAACTAATCAATACTTGTAAACTTTCCAGCCCCTTCCTAACCTTCAATATCTACACAAATCAGACATTATACAGCATACAAACAAAGCAATCCAAACACCTCATCACCATAATTCAACACCTAACAAGCATACTTCTATCTGGAGATATACACCCTAACCCAGGCCCTAACATCACTTCCCCTACATCTAAATCCATCCTATTAGCATCTCTAAATGCCCAAAGCATAGCTAACAAAATCCCCAACCTCCACGCCTGGCTTTTCCACAACAAACCTGACATCTTAGCTATTTCCGAAACCTGGTTAAAACCTTACATAAAAGATGCTGAAATAGTACCACCAAACTACTCTATCATCAGAAAGGACAGGGCCAACAAAAAGGTGGTGGGGTAGCTCTACTCTACTCATCTACCCTTTTCATTATTCCCTATAACAAACCCATCCCTCACTTCTCCAATGCAGAATTAGTATTAGCACTGTTTCAATTAAATAAACACAAACACATTTGCATAGCCTCACTTTACATTCCCCCGGGAGACAATATCTCAGCACTTGAGGATATCCTATCTTGGCTTTCTACCAGTATTAGTAATGAAACTATTATCATGGGAGACACAAATATTAATTGGTCTTCCATTCATTCCCCTACACACCCCCTAAACATCAACCTATATAAGTACTCTCAGCTCATCAACCTCACTACCAGGCCCTCTAAAGACTTCTCCAGTGGCAGTACCCTAGACTGGATCATAGTCTCTCATCCACACTACTACATTGATAGTGGAACTCTTCCTGACTCCCTCAGTGACACCTTCCTATTTTCACCAGGCGTCTGCCATCTCCACTACATGTAACTCATAATTACATCAGCACTCAATGTCTAAAAAACTTCAACCTTATAACCTTCTCAGATTCCCTAAAATCAATAAATTGGAACCCCCTAAAAACTCTACCCCTGGATAATGCTGTTGCACACTTCAGTACAACTTTCTTAAAACTGCTGGATAGCTTTGCCCCATTAAAAACCAAAAGAATAAGAAACAACACCGCCCCCTGGTTAACAAAAAACACACTAACTGCCATGCGATGCAGAGACAAAACCTGGGCACAGTACCAAAGAAACAAAACTCCCACCACCCTTAATGAATTCAAATCACTTCATAATACAGTTAAAAAGCTTATCACAGCATATAGACAGAATTACTTCTCCTTACTCCAAAATAACCATAAAACCAATCCTCAAAAACTCTGGAAAGGGATCACTACTCTCCTAAAACCTGGCTCAACAGAAAAGCCATGCCCAGACCCAAATGCACTAGATATAGATCTGGCTATTCAATTCAACTCCTTCTTCATAGACTCTATTTCCAAACTAACCTCATCTTTCTCTAATAACTCCTCACCCCCTACGTCTGCATCCCCACTCTTGTCTCCCCCTTTATCCCCAGTCTCTCAACTCCCACCATTCTCCCTAAAACCCATTCCTACTTCTACCATACAAAAACTCCTGCAAAAGCTGAAACCATGCACCAATTCCCCCAATAACATTCCCTCATCCTTCCTCAGCATAGCTGCCAAAGCCATTGCCTTCCCCATCAGTATCCTAATCAATCGCTCTATTCAAGAAGGTCTTGTACCCAAACTCTGGAAAAGGGCTTACATCATTCCCTTGCACAAAGGAGGCAATAATAACAATATTACTAACTTTCATCCTATCGCCATCCTCTCTCCTGTATCAAAACTCCTAGAGAAATGTATCCATCTTCAACTCCTTCCCTATCTCCTACATAATAACTTACTAACTTCCACACAACACGGATTCAGACCCAGTCACAGCACCATGACTACCCTCCTTTCCTTCCTGGAAACTGGAAATAAAGCCAGAGTTTCTGGCTCTACTGTATCTACCCTCTTTCTTGACCTCTCTAAGGCCTTCAATATTATCTCTCACAACCTTCTCCTGACTAAGCTGTCTAACTTAAACCTATCCCCTTCCTCTCTCAATTGGTTCACCAGCTATCTCTCCAACAGGCAACAAGCTGTCAAGTGGAAAAAAGCCATCTCCTCTTTCCTTAACACACCCACTGGTGTCCCTAAGTTTCTATTTTGGGTCCTCTCCTTTTCAATATATTCATAAATGATTTCTTCCACTCAATTCCTCATGCTAAACTTATTCAATATGCAGATGATTCTACAATTATCTGTGCAGCCTCATCCATCCCCACTCTCTTAAAACTGACTCAAGATGCCTTCTCTACCACAGAACAGTGGATGAAGGACAATCATCTAGCACTCAATGCATCAAAAACCAAACTTATGGTATTTACCCCCTCAAGAACCAACACCATTGATAGAAAACTATTCTCCATCACTAGCCAGAATAACACACGTCTTGAACTGGTATCTGAAACCAAACTACTAGGAGTCCAGATTGATGACCAACTTAAATTCAATAGTCACCTACACCTAAACATAAAAAAATCCACCAAAAACTTGGCATTTTCTACTGACACAATCGATTCCTCACTACATCTACTAAGCTCACTCTCGCTATAACATTCCTCATCCCTTCCCTCCTTTATGGTGCCCCTCTCCTAACAAACCTACAATCATCTCTCAAAACAAAACTGTCCTCTTGTTATAATAAAATTGCCAAATTTGCCACTAGCAACAAATCATCTACCCATCACTGTGCATCTCTCCACAAACTTAACTGGCTAGAGCTTCCCAACTATGTCTCCTATACACAGCTCACTTTTGCTCACAAACACATTTTTCATCCCTCCATTTGTCCCTCCCTCAGCTCTACCTTTAAAATGCACCTGCCACAAAGACTTCTATGATCTAATAATCAAAACCTAATAGAGCTGTACAAACCCCTTCGCTCTCCAGGACAAAACCTCCTGTCCTTTGCCCTGGCATACCTATGGAACTCCCTTCCTCCCTCCATCCGCATCACCACCAACCTCCCTGCTTTTAAAAAATCATTGCACTCACATCTAACATCCTCATGGGAATGCTCCTGCTCCCACCCCTCATAACCTATTCTCCACTCCCTTTAGGCAACTATATAAAATATTACCAGACTCTAAATAATAAGCCAACTGCAATGCCATGTTATTCTTCTCTAATCCTACTACTCCTCTCAAGAAACTATATATCTACTACAACAATGCTTTTTTTGCTTAATGTTTGTTTGTCTTGAACCCACAAATGAATGACGTTGTAAACTGCTGTAATCTTTTTGTTACCACTGTTTTTTTTAAGCTTTGTCTTTAACCTACAGATGATAGAAATTGTAAACTGCTGTAATTTTTTTGTAATAGGAGCTTTTCTCCCCAGGACTCCATTGAAAACAGGTTCTTATTGGCCCAATGGACTATCCTGGTAAACCAACTGCAAATAAATAAATAAAAAATTACAGTATATGGACTATCTGATCAACACCATCCTCATATGTGCCACTCACACACTAACCCTACATATACTGGGCTGCTACACAGTGTGGTCTGATGCCTGTCTGTGGTATGGGACATGTGGTATTTGGCCATTCAAACATGTAAGCTGATATGGTAACATATAGTGGAGCATCATGTAACATCAGATAGAACAGGACTAAGAGCAATGACATCTACCACAGTCTGTACACAGGCCAAGGAACATATTCACAATACACACACACTGTCAGCAATCAACATAAGTGCACAGACCTCAGTACTGCACACACAACCACAGAATGCCCAGTTATTTTCTCAAATATAACGCCGACTATACATAACATGTGCAGCAGTCTGATATCTCACTGGCTTGTAATCAGATATGTTGTCAATAAATATGGTGTACAGAACATATGCACCTCTTACTACATGACATATGTACAAAGGTGGACAGAGTTGTGGCTGGAGGCACAAACACAGGGCCAATATTGACATGTAACAGGGTTTGCTGCATCATATGTCCTATGAGGGATATGAAGTCAGTAACTCTCATGGCTGTCACCATGTACTAACTACAGTCCTCACACTATGCTTCTGCAGTTCACAGATAGGTACTCTGTGGGTAGCACAAGAAACAAAAAGCACCACACACTGCCCAGTCTGCAGATGACTCTACAGATGGGGGTTTCCTCATAAATATAGCACTAACATGACAGGTATTAAAACATGTAGGACAGCCATATCCACACACACCCTGTTAAACCAACATTATTCCAAATGCAGTATAGCAGCACTTATATTCTGTAGTCATGTCAGGCACATCCCCCTCTTGTGTGTTGGCCTGTTTCCACAGTGTATGTTGTTAGAGGTAAATCCCCAATCCATCTGTGATGCTGTTTGCCAAACAACAGATCTAGGTCCTGCTCACAGTTAATGAAAAGGTCCAACACCAACATGATGTTCCTAGATATTGGAGTGTGTTTCCATGCAGTTGGCTATGGGAATGTTACCATAGCTGTTCCATATGCAATCAGCTAGAGGAGGGCTGCAATTCATGCAGAGGCCATCAGCTGACCATGAGCATCACTAACAATACACATACTGCTGCATAAGCAAAGCAGGTGTAAGTCTCCACAACCACCAGAGAGGGAGTGAGACAGGCAGACAGAGGCAAAGATAGGTCAGGGAGGGGTAGGAGAGTAAAACTCAAGCATGTTTGTGTCACACACCTACCTGTACAGGGTATCAAACCCCTGACTGACTATGTATTGCTATCACATGTCTATGCAGTTATTGGATTTGCCACATAGGTTATATGTTGAGGAGCCCTCCAAAAGTATATGTGATGGTGAGTGACATCTGCAACAGTGATATGGTAGCTATACAGTAGGTGTAGTACATGTGCCTGTCCGCATGAACAGGTGTCAGCGTCAACAAAGCCATACTCTCTCAGGGACCCACACACATTGGCACACTTGGCAAGGTCAGGAATACAACTCCTCACTAGTTAGATTGCCACAATACAGTTCTGTGCAGGTACCACATGCACCACAGGGGTTGTCCTGAGGTTATATGGGCAAAGGGTATGTGGAAGTGTCTGACATCAGACAACATGCTTCAGTATGCCAGTGGGGGTTGTGGTGAGTGTGAATGTGGTCATAGGCATCATACACCACACACACAGACACAGGGTGCCAGTACTGACATGCATGGGTGCATTGCTTCATGGGTGTGTAATGGTCAACTGTGCCAGATGGCTATACAAGGCTAGGTGATGGGTATACCTTGGCATCAGGCCACATGACAATTGTCTGCAGTGTGGCTCAGGGGTGTAGTGTCTGGACTGGCCCACACAGGTGGGTATTGTATCCACCATCCAGTCACCTGGGTAACTATTGTGTGTGGCCATTGCTGTGCATTACATGCCATGTATGTGTTCCTTAGTCCATGACATGGACAGTGTCTGGGATGTGCACACATCCCACATGCATGTACAGTGACATGTGTAACTGTACCTGGGGTATCTGGCCCATGTTGTGTACACAGATTATCATCAGATGTGCCAGTTCTGGCCTCATGTGGTGGGAACTGGTAATGGACAGCAGGTTGACCCTGCACCTACATTGATAGCTTGATACAGGTAGTCCCTGGTGTCAGTGGCATCTGTCTGCATGTGTTTAAGACATGGTATGTCCTTTGTGGGTCACATTTGATGGCACCACAGGTCTTGCAGGTGTCCAGTGGAGAACATAGGGAAGGTGCATTGTCTGCATGCATGTGCCTATTGGACTGATGGACATGGTGCCATGCCCTCTGTAGCCCACTGCATTTACAACATGGTTACTATCAGTGGGCAATATGCAGGGTACTACCAACATAGTGGCAAGTGTGTATGTGTGTGTATGAGACATGGGTTGAGAATGTTCTCTGGGTAATACAAGGGCTGCTAACTTTGTTGGCCAGGCCTTGATGTCACATGTAGTGGTATGATTTGCACACCAGCCTCTCAGCTATTTCACATCTGGTATCACTGTAAGGTGGACATTGTGACATATACTAGGGCCACCATATAAGTAATTTGCAAAACTCACTCCACAATCAGTCCAATTGTTACACACTCATGGCCATCTCCACAAAGGAAATGAATGACAAACAGCAACACACACACAGAAACACAGACACACACTCACACACACACACACACACACACACACACACACACACACACACACACACCTGCCATGTCTGGGATTAGAATTCCTACTTAGCTACTTTATTACACTACAGCACTACACAGTTTAGGATGTGCCATGGAGATTATTGGAGTACTCTCTCCCCAAAAGTGTATTACACAGTGAATTATATCAACAGGCTTGCCAAAGTAGGGCATTTGATTTGTAGTGAGTGTGACTAGCCTAAAAAGCATTGCTCCCTACACAGACATAGAAACACACACAAACATCCACACCTGCCATGTGTGGGAATAGAACCCCTACTAGAGTTCAATATCACACTACAGCATTACGCTGTTATAGGATGTGCCACAGGGATTACTGGAATATTTCTTCCCCAAAGGTGTATTTCACAGTGAATGACATCAGCAGGCTTGTCACAGTAGGGCATTTGAATTGTAGGAAGTGTGACTAGCCTAAAAAAACATTGCTCCCTACACAGACATAGAAACACACACAAATATCAGCACCTGCCATATGTGGGAATAGAACCCCTATCAGAGTTCTATTTCACATTACAGCATTACGTTGATATAGGACACACCACGGGGTTTACTGGAGTATTCCTTCCCCAAAGGTGTATTTCACAGTAAATGACATCAGCAGCCTTGCCAAAGTAGGACATTTGAATTGTAGTGAGTGTGACTAGCCTAAACAACAATGCTCTATCCGCAGACAAAGACACACACAAACACACAATTGCCATGTCTGGGATTAGAACTCCTACCTAACTAGTTTATCACACTACAGCAGTACGCAGTTATAGTTATCGTTACATAGATAATGGCTTGTATATAGTTATATTGTTCATTTTTTATATAATTTGCTATACAATATTTTTATATAGGTTACAATACATTTTTACATATTTCATTATGAGGGGTTACATAGACTGTTTTATTGGTATATATATATATATATATATATATATATATATATATATATATATATATATATATATATATTACATCGCAAACATTAATTAAAAACGCAAGATATGGTAGCCTTAAGATGATATTTATAGTAGGATTTGTTCCTGTGTTTCAAATTAATGGTTACACCCATTGTTCATTTTAATTTATTATAATATATAATCTTAAGTTTCATTACATGTTTTATCAGCTGATTGAGCATATTTGAACATTGCTAGAGTTATGTGCGATTGTTTTTAAATTAATAATTTCAGTATGATGAATATTTTCTTATATTTCTCTGTTGCTGTTTTAAACTAACCAGTTTTAATTAGATTCATTATGTCATCATCATTATGTAGTATTTATGGAACAGGAAGTGATGTTTTTACAAGTTTGAAAAAGTTTGGCAAATGCCAAATGAAAGCGCTTACTGAATTGACTTTGCGATTGGATTTGTAGTTTTATTACAATGTTTATTATCTTGTGTTTATTCGTGTTTTGGAAGTAAAATCGTCTTTTATCATCTCTTGCCAGTCCTGCTTTTTATTTTTTGGTTGGTTGTTTCGTGGTGATTCTTAATGTCTCAGTTTTTCGTTTGGATATGGCTGAGATGGAAACTGAAACAGCAACGGACAATGTACTTAGAAGCTTGACGCAGTTGATTCAAAAGTTAACAGACAGGATGGACAGACTTGAACAATGGAGTCTGTCACAGTGTTCAAATATTTCTCTCCATTCTAATCCATTTGTGGATGTTAATGGGACTAATTTGGGGGAGTCTAATGTTAGGCTCTCCAGTTCGTCAAACTGTAATGATGCTGGTTTATCGGACCAGCCGTCTACTTCAGGCGTTACAAATGTATCAAAAAGAAGAAGCGATGAATTTTCTACATGGCTAACCAGCAATAGCAGTTTTTTTTCAGTTTCATCACATAGTGATACAGGTACACCAAGATCATTTAACGATAAATTGGCTGAATTGGACTATGTTTTATTGAAAATAAAAAAGTTACAGATGGACAATAACTATTTTCAAGAGTGTATTAAGAAAAACATAGTTCCAAAAGGTCTGCGTGTATAAAGATTTCCATCTGGTCTAGTAAAAAATTCACCATTACACATTGACCTTATTAAACTATTTGATAAGTTTGGCATAGACTATATGACTTTGGTTGTTTGTGATAATAAGAAATCCATTGAACATTTAATGAAACAAGCAAATGACAATGATGCAGTCGTAAAAAAGGATCCAACTTTTACTACTAATGATTTTGAATATAAACGTATGTTTAAGTCTATAGATGAAAAAATGAAAATAATTATGGACAGAAAACTTAAAAAACTAGACCATGATTTGGCGGCTTATGGACAAGGTATAGCTTACCCCCCACCCCCTACCTCTCAGCAATGGGGCAACAAATTGGTTGTCCGAGATTATGAAAAAGGCACCAATATCAAATTAAATAGTGACTGTGATTTGGAAGATGATGCTGATTTTTTAGGAACAGCATCCTTTCCACCTCTAAGAAGGTCAGAAATGTTAATACAACGTCAACAGAACTTCCAAAATCAGAATCAGAGAAAGAATTGGGGGCCTCAGAATCAGGCCCGCTGTCAAGGAGCCTTTTCCAGGGGGAGAAACAATTACAACAAGGGACAATGGAGAGGGTATTAGAGAATGAGATTTTAGTCAATTATGGTCCGGTACCTTATATGAATTCAACTGAAGATTTTACTGTCTATAATTATTCTGAGTTTACATTTGATAATAGTATTTGTGACTTATTGCCACGTGGACAAACTTTCATTCCTAGTAAAAGAATGAATATTGTTGATTCTATTATAGATTTAAAGTTGTTTGTAAGAAAATTAAATCTAAGTTTTTTATTTCATAACACTGAACAGATAACCAAACCATTTTTATTTCTAGTTCCTATAACCCCCCACTACATCAAACATTAGATACCTTCGAAAGGCTGTGTGATTTGGATTTTCGAGCACTTTATACATCAGGTACAAAAAATAAAAGATATAATTTGACAAAAGAAGAATCTAATATGTTAAAAAGTTTAGTTGAAAACAAAGATATAAAATTTATTAAGCCAGATAAAGGAGGAGGCATGACAATTTTTAACATTAATGATTATAATAAGGAGCTAGAATATATTTTGAATAATAATACTTATAAAATGAGTTCCATTAATGAATTAAATGGGGCTTATAGACGTATTAGAGGGGTTCTTTATGATCTATTTATTGATGGGGAAATTAGTATATATGAATTTAATTACATGAATGTTTGTCAGCCTAGGACTCCAACTATGTTTGGAGTCCCAAAAATTCATAAATATTTGAAAAAAACCCTTTTAGACCGATTATTGACGCCCAAGGCTCCGTTACTTATCCAATAGCTAAATTTATTGATAATAGTTTGAAAATATACATTTATTCTGAAAAACATTTATTAAAAGATTTATGGGATTTTTTATCCATTATGGGGGCAATTCCATATAATGACAATGATATTTTTTTAACTATTGATGTCAAAGACTTATATTCAGTTATCCCACATGAAACGGGAATGGAATGGTTCAATTCATTTTTAGAAGAGAAAGGCTTAACACAAAATAAAATTAATTTATTTGATCAGCTTTTAAATATTGTTTTACGAAATAATTTTATAATTTTTAATAATAAAATATAGCTACAGAATGAAGGTGTAGCCATGGGGTCCCCATGCAGGGGCCTCTATGCGAATATAGTTATGAATATATAGGGAAAAAGAATTTATATTTAATTCTATATATTTTAATTGCTGTAAATTATATTTGTGTTTTTTAGATGATGTCTTTATTTTATGGAGTGGAAAGAAAGAAAAAATGGATGAATTTTTATTATATATAAATTCAACAACTTCTTTCTTAAAATTTACGGCCTCAATAGATATAGATTCAATAGCATTTTTGGATGTGCTACTGGAAAAGGATTATTCAAATAAAAAATTAATATCAAAAATATTTCACAAGAAGACATATAGTAATAGCTTCTTGCATTTTAATAGTTGCCATCCTTACAGTCAAAAACGAGCCGTTCTAAAGGGTCAATTTGTTAGGGCTTCCAGAATGGTGAGCAAAAGAGATGACTTTATTAGTGAATGCCTGAATTTATATGATATGTTTAAAAACAGAGGTTACCCAGAAAGGATGATAAATGAAGTGATGTCTGAAATAATAGTTAAGCGTGATAATTTGTATTTTAAACCATTATTAAATTCAGTAGCAATAAGTACCCTAAATTCAATAAGTGACACTGTTATGATAAAGTCAATTAATTTAAATAAGACACTGGATTTGAATGAAATTACTTCAAATAATACTGATGTATTAAATAAGTCAAAAAGTAAATGCTTTTCAACTAGCTTTATAACAACATATAGTTCCGACAGTGCTGCTATTTGCAACATTGTCAAGAAGAATTGGCAACTTATAGTGACTGATCCATCATTACACGATTATTTTGATAGTAGTCCATCTATAATATATAAAAGGGACATTAATTTAAAACAAAGCCTGGAGAATAAATACATTAATAATAAATATGGGAGAACATTTAAATGTGGTAGATGTAAATATTGCCTTTATGTATTTGAAACAAATGAAGTAAAAATTGATGGTAAAAATATTCGATTGAAAGATAAAGCCAATTGCACCAGTGAAAAATTAGTTTATTGTGCTTTATGTTGCAACTGTAATATGTTTTATGTTGGAAAAACAGAGAGAAAGTTTAAGGAGCGTATTGGTGAACATATTAGAGCAATACGCAATAAAAATGAATTAAATGCTCTGGCAAAACATATTAACACACACACCACTCATTCGTTCAAATTTGTTGTTTTAGACACTTTAAAAATGAATGAAACGGGTGGAGCTTGGCAACCACGCTTAGAGAAGCTCGAATTAGAATGGCAAATAAGGCTTGATGCACAGAATTGGCCTGGTATGAATAGTAATAGCTCGATAGCTAGTATTTTAAAATTAAAATTGTTAGATAGATAATGGCTTGTATATAGTTATATTGTTCATTTTTTATATAATTTGCTATACAATATTTTTATATAGGTTACAATACATTTTTACATATTTCATTATGAGGAGTTACATAGACTGTTTTATTGGTATATATATATATATATATATATATATATATATATATATATATATATATATAACATCGCAAACATTAATTAAAAATGCAAGATATGGTAGCCTTAAGATGATATTTATAGTAGGATTTGTTTCCTGTGTTTCAAATTAATGGTTACACCCATTGTTCATTTTAATTTATTATAATATATAATCTTAAGTTTCATTACATGTTTTATCAGCTGATTGAGCATATTTGAACATTGCTAGAGTTGTTATGTGCGATTGTTTTTAAATGAATAATTTCAGTATAATGGATATTTTCTTATATTTCTCTGTTGCTGCTTTAAACTAACCAGTTTTAATTAGATTCATTATGTCATCATCATTATGTAGTATTTATGGAACAGGAAGTGATGTTTTTACAAGTTTGAAAAAGTTTGGCAAATGCCAAACAAAAGCTCTTACTGAATTGACTTTGCGATTGGATTTGTAGTTTTATTACAATGTTTATTATCTTGTGTTTATTCATGTTTTGGAAGTAAAATCATCTTTTATCGTCTCTTGCCAGTCCTGCCTTTTATTTTTTAAAATGCATTGCTCCCTACACAGACAGGGACACACTCAAACACACACAGTGTCTGGGATTAGAACTCCTATCTAACTATTTTATCACAGTACAGCAGTATGCAGTTATAGGACATACCACGGACATTACTGACCTACACCTTTCCCAAAGGTGTATTTCACAGTAAATGAGGTCAGCAACCTTGCCAAAGTAGGGCATTTGAATTGTAGTGAATGTGACTAACCTAAAATGCATTGCTCCCTACACAGACAGGGAAGGAACACACACAAACACACAGTTGTCATGTCTGGGATTAGAACACCTACCTATCTAGTTTATCACATTACAACATTACTCAGTTATAGGATAAGCCATGGCAATTACTAGCCTACACCTTTCCCAATGATGCATTTCATAGTGAATGACATCAGCAGCCTTGACAAAGTAGGGCATTTGTGTGTGTGACTAGAATAAAATGCATTGCTCCCTACACAGACAGGGACACACACAGACACAGTTGCCATGCCTGAGATTAGAACGACTATCTAACTAGTTTATCACACTACATCAGTATGCAGTTACAGGACGTGCCACAGAGCTTACTGGGCTACACTATTCCCAAAGGTGTATTTCACAGTGAATGACATCAGCAGCCTTGCCAAAGTAGGGCATTTGAATTGTAGTGAGTGTGACTAGCCCAAAATGTATTGCTCTCTACACAAACACACAGTTGCCGTTTCGGGGATTAGAACCCCTACTTAACTAATTTATCACACTACAGCAGTACACAGTTATAGGATGCGCCAAGGAGATTACTGGCCTATATCTTTCCCAAAGGTGTATTTCACAGTGAATGACACCAGCAGCCTTGCCAAAGGAGGGCATTTGAATTGTAGTGAGTGTGACTAGCTTAAAATGCATTGCTCCTTACACAGACAGGGACACACACACACACACACAGACACACACACACACACACACACACACACACACACACACACACACACACACACACACACACACACACACAGACAGTTGCCATGTCTGGGATTAGAACTCCTACCTAACTAGTTTATCACACTACAGCAGTACACAGTTATATGACACACCACTGAGATTACTGGCCTACACCTTTCCCAAAGGTGTATTTCATAGTGAATGACATCAGCAGCCTTGCCAAAGTAGGACATGTGAATTGTAGTAAGCGTGACTAGCCTAAAAAGCATTGCTCTCTACATAGACAGAGACAGAAACACACACACAGTTACCATGTCTGGGATTAGAACTCCTACCTAACTAGTTTATCACACAACAGCAGTATGCAGTTATAGGATCCACCATGGAGATTACTGGGCTACATTTTTCCCAAAGGTGTATTTCAAAGTGGATGACCTCAGCAGGCTTGTCATAGTAGGGCTATGGGGAGGGCAGTGTGTGTGCATGGGCCGTAACCCATTCATCTAGAGGTTGACACACCATATGCGGGCACACACAGGGGTATATTCTGCAGGTGCATGTATACAGCTGCTAGATGACTACTTCCTTGTACAATCATGTTGCACAGCTAGCACTTGCACCACATAGTCTGTAATGCTGATGGATACCAGTGGCTATTGTCTACAGTGAGTGAAATTTACACCTCATGTGGTTGTAGCCATTTGGCTGTGTGCTGGGTGGGACAGGCCTCATGATGGATAGCTCCTTGTCACAGTCACTCTCTTCCATACATTTATGTACATCTACTTTTGGCTTATTATAGTGTGTTGTCCTTGGATATATGCCTGCATTCCTATCCACTGTGTGTGTGTGCAAAGCATGACTGGTGCATACTGAGGAGTGTATGCACTAACATCTGCAACTGCCAGATATGTATGGTCCACTGTTGTTTGCAGACATGGGCTTCATTTGTTTAAGTGTGTGAGCATGCCCAGTATGACCTATCAGTATGTTGTTGTCTGACATTGCCTTCATTTCTCTAAGTGTGTGAACATGCCCAGTATGCCCTACTGTACTGAATGTGTGGATTGATTCCAGGTAGTTTGTACTCCAGTGCAGACCTTTGTGTTGTATACCTACAGGTAGCAAACTGTTTCTGCAGGGTATTCATCGATCATTTGGCAATATGGGGACAAACTGTGTAGGGGATAGTGTGTACTGTAGGTGATTGTGTCTGTTCTCCTTCAGCTACATGGTACTGCTGTTAGCAGAGATATTCAAACGTGTACTGTTATACACTGTGATATTTTCTGTCCTCATGTACTGTCAGGTGGACATTCTTGCTCACAGTGATGTCTTGGGGGACAAGGGTGACTGCAGTTGTGTCCGGTATTGTGGGCAGATGCCTACATATTCATGGTAAGGTATGCCATTCTGGAGGGGGAGCTGCACGACACTTGCTGCTGGGTCTGTGTATTCAGTTCAGCACCTTGGTACAGTGCTAGCAGAGGATCCCATACTTGTATATCCATCAACATGACAGTATGGCCTTATCTTGCTGTGGCAATACCTCAGAGCTCTACAGATTCGCACAGGTTACCCAGAGGCAGGGGCCATGAGTCAGGGCATTACCCTTATTGTGGTGTATGGGCAATTATGTAGCCACCTATTTATGTGTTTGCAGCCATGGATAGTGTGTGCACACAGCTTTGTGTTGAAGCTTGCACATTACATGCTGCCTATGCTCCCACCCCCCCACCCCCGTTATTCTATCCTCTTCCACACATTATGCATACATTCTCTGATACTTTCCCTAAGGTTATCACCCCATCACAGCTGTGTTTTGGTGTTGGCCCACAGTTCATACAGTGGGACATGGTGGACATGTTACTGTGGTTTGTCCACATGGCCTTGCATATGGCTTATGTGGAGTGTGTTATGTTGTTATTTAGGTGTCCATGACATAACATGCATTGGCAGTATGTGTGAGACACAGGCCTTTGGCAGAGGCCTGTAGGCCATTTGGTGTTGATGTGGGTCAGATGTGGCAGGCCATTGCATTCTGTCAGTCCTACAGTCTCAGACAGCCATACAGTATAGTTCCCTGGGGTGACAGGGTAGGTATGCTAGGCGTTCATGCCAATACATTCTATCAGTCTTGATCAGGTGGTGTGGCTGCTGGCAGGGTGCTACCTATAGCTAGGGACATACCTGCATGGGACACCTGCACTGCATACTGCATTCTTTTGCTATTGCCATATACAGGTGGGGGTCATATTGTACCCATTACCCACAGCAGGGATATGACCAGAGAGGTACCTGTGGGTGGTATTTGGGTGAGCTGGGTGCATGTGCCCTATGGACACTACTTGCATCTAACACACAGATATGCATGGGGCATTCCAGTTATGCTGGAATGTGTAGGTACATCAGCTGTTTCCCACTACATCAGGCCTACCTCCTTTGTGATCTGCAAGTGTTCGGGCAGACAACATTAGTATCCCCTACTACAGGTCCAGATAATGTGATGCATACCTGTTTGTACAATTCCAAGGGTGTGTCCATTTCACAGTTACACAATATATACTGTATGGCTGGGTACTTTCCTCTGTGTAATGCTTGTATATCTAGCCCAACAGCCATGCCATGTCAGTCTTTCAGATAGTGACACATATTACCACCATACAATTACAATGGCTTACTGTTAGCATGTGTTATACTGGTAGGAATTATCTTAGGCACTGCAGTTGTGAGGACTTGGCCCGGTCATCAGAAGTAGTGGGCAATGGCCACCAGGTCATAACTCAACATGCATACATACTGACCACTCTCACACCATATGAAACACACACCAGCCTAACACACACATACCTGCATATTGTGCAAATGCTACAATCTATCCTGCTACCTTGGCCACCACTGGGCATCTGTACTCGACTGGTATTATACCTACACATACATGTTACTACATTTTTACATAGGGTTGTGGGGGGGCACAGCTGATTGTTACGACATGTGTACATCGGATTAGGGGGCACACCAGACCGTTACTACATTTCTAAGTAGGTTTGGGGGGGCACACCTGAATGTTACTACATTTCTAAGTAGGTTTGGAGGGAACACACCTGACTGTTTCTACATTTCTAAACAAGATTGGGGAGGGGGCACACCTGTCTGTTTCTACATTTCTACACAGAGGTTGGGAGGGGGCACACCTGGCTGTTGCTACATTTCTATGCTGGATTGGTGGAAGGGACACACCTGACTGTTTCTACATGTCTACATAGGATAGGGGGGCACACCTGACTGTTTCTACATTTCTACGCAGAATTGGGGGGGCACAGCTGACTATTTCTACATTCCTACACAGGATTGGGGGGGCACACCTAACTGTCTCTACATTTCTACACAGGACTGGGGGGCACACCCAACTGTTACTACATTTCTACATAGGATGGGGGCACACCTGACTGTTTCTACATTTATACACAGAAGTGGGGGGGGGGCACACCTGGCTATTTCTACATTTTTACACAGGTTTGGGGGGGACACCTGACTGTTTCTACATTTTTACACAGGATTGGGGGCACACCTGACTGTTTCTACATTTCTACATAGGATGCGGGGGCACACCTGACACTTGTACACATTTGCTATGACTGTACTGGTATGTCAGGTACTCCATTTCATTCTGTATTCTAACCTATCATGCTGGCTAGAGGCATATCAGTGTACTACAGGTCTTAAGTTTGATTGACCTACTTATTAGTTTCTGACTTCCTACCCTTCAGAATTAACATCCCACTGCCTGATCTGATGTAGTCTGTCTGTGTAGGCCTGGAAGGAGGGCACCCACAGGCATCATTCAGAGGCCATAGCACAGCCTTTGTTTGGGTTTGTATACACCTGTCCTGTTGGCTGAGACTGTTGTTGGGTATGTGTACCTCCCTGACTGGCATGTGTGAGTCATATGGACACACATGTGGCCCAGCACATTTCCTGCAGTGGGTTTTGTCACCCTGTGTACTACTGGCTACTGTGGTGACACAGTATTTGTTACAGATCTCATGGTGCCATTATAGGTGTCTACTATCTGCTGGCATACCATTCAGCCACCCAGTTCCCTTGCATGCTAACATCCATACCATAGATACAGGTAACAACACATACTACTCCATTCGGCAATTGGTAGGTTGAGTGACTTACCTTGTGGGTGTGCCAGTATTGAGGGTGGTGCTGCAGGGCTGCCTATGTTGGATGCACATAGTACATCCTTACACATGGTTGAGCACAGGTAGTGTCATGTTTGGCATCCCTTTTACTGCATGTGCGAGTCAGAGAAATGTGTCATCCCCTGGGTCCCTCCTGTGTCAGTGTATGTGCTATGTGTTGCCTCTTTACCAAGGCCAGGGCATACTGGGCATGCCTCCTTCTGCCTACTGGGGCAGGCTGAGGTTGTTCCTCCTCCAAGTCACTCTGTGCCTGTGCAGGCCTTGGCAATGGTGGGGGGACTGTGTGGCCCCACCCCATGCTGTTCCTGGTGCAGCTGTTTCCACAGGATCATATTGTGTAGCATGGCACATACAATGACAATTTGGGTAGATGTAACTTGTGAGTACTGCAAGGCTCCACCGGATGTGTCCAGGAACTGGAACCGTGACTTGAGTATCCCAAACATATGCTCAATTATAATTCTGGTCTGTGCGTGTGCCTCATTATGGAGTTCTTGTTTGGGTGTGTGTGCATTTCTGATGGGTGTCATCAGCCATGGCTCCAGTGCGTAATCAGCATCCCCCACTAGGTGACCATAAGGGATGTCCCCATTGCCAAATCTCTGGTACAGCTGCATCAGATGCCAGATGTGGGAATCATGATACCTTCCAGGGCAGCCAGCACACACATTCATTATTATGCCCTGGGGAAGCTCTTGTGATTGATGTCGACCCTACCCCACTCACCGGGTGGTGCTTTGATGCATATGTGCATGAAGTCTATAGCACCCACTACCTTATTCTGCTATTTGGTGGAAAAGTTGCATATTGCTGGCCAACGCCACATGGGTGTTGGGGAAATATACGTGCTCACCGGCATGTGCTGACATGGCATCCAGGAACTGGTGGAGAATCCTGGATGCTTATGCCCGTGAGATCCCCATCATATCCCCAGTTGGCCTTTGAAAGGTACCTGTAGCTAGCATTCATAGGCCTACACATACCTTAGTATCCACTGGGATGGGTTCCCCTCTGTTAGTTCTGTGTGTCAGGCGTGGCCAGCACAGCTCAACAATTTGCTGTAGGAGGTCCCTGTCCACCCTATAGCGCTCCACTATCTCCAGCTCATGTAGCCTCTGGTAGGTTACCCTGGGTCTGTACACTCTTCTCTGTCCCCTCACTGTGGGTTGGTCGACAGCATTCACATCCTCACAACCCTCAGCCTCTTCCACATGTTGTTGTATGATAGCTATTGCAGCCCCTATCATTTTGTTGTTTGTTTGTTAAAATTTCCCTTTCCCCGCTTGTATACACCGGTAGTGTAGAGTATGGGAAAAACCAGAGGGAAAGGTGTTTGCATAGTTTATAGTAGTGTTCTGGGTTGGGCTGGTCTACTGCCTGTGTAATTGTCTGATTCTGATACATTTCACCTGCCAGCTATGCTAGTTCTCCTAGATTACCTTCCTACTGCTGTTTTCCCTTGCCATTTCCTTCCTGTTTAAGGTCAGGGGTGCGCTGCACAAACACAGTGCTCAAATGTACACAGAGCTACTATTTCCTGGATTACTTTTTTTTTCTTTAAAACCCGGTGCGTGGCATGCACACCCACTAAGGCAATGTAAAGAGTACTAGGCAGCCTCAGACACACCCCCTTGCTTAGCTCTGCTAAGCTAGGAGCAAACCCAAGCCACAGGGCTCCAATCCGCTTACAGTATGCCTGACACACACCACACCCCTATGATGTCAACTAACTCCTAAGCTTGCTCCAAGCTATTCCTGCTCTTACACTGTTGGGTGCTGACTAGCATGCAGGTGAAATCTGGTGTTCAGGATCATTACCCTCATTTGCATAGGATTGCCTGCTAATGCATAGTTACATGTCCCACAATGAGCCTCCCTCCTTATTCACTGACCATGTTGTCTTCTGCCTGCCATTGAGTATAATGGCAATATAGTGATTTTGGTTAGGATGCTTATTTTATGTTTTTTTTTCTTATTTTCCCTCCAATCCCATTTGCGTGCTGCTGACCTATTCTTAAACAGCCGAGATTGGCTAAAAAAAATTAAAAGTTGATTTATTTTATTTTTGCATGTGTTTTCCATGCCAATGGCCTTATAGTTGGCCATTGGCATGCTTTCTACATGACATCCACCCTTTATTTGGAGCTGTCTTGGCTCCATTTTGTAATTTGCAGAAATGTACTCCATTACTGGTGGAGAAAATTTCTGCAGATTATACTAGTCCTGCACGGCCAGTTTCCAGCTTCCTGAATTGCAAATTCACCTCATTTGCATGGATTTGACCTGCAAATTGGGTAACTTGTATACAGGGGCTGAGTCCGTGCAGGACTAGTGCAGGAGCACTCGTGCATGTCCCTACAGGTTATTCCTGGATCGCAACGCAGACACATTGCCTGCTGGAGCTCCTGCACTAAACCTGCACGCTGTACAGGGCTTGCAGAATCCGGGGGACAGTTTTTATTTTCAGTTTTAATCATGTCACCACAATATTCAGCAGCAGGCAATATGTTACCACCAGATGTGCCAAGTTAAACAAAAATCACACCAGTATTCACACTGTCTTTAAAATTTGCAGTGGTTACTAATTCTGGAATTTTAGTCTGTCATGTGGTACTACATTCAGAAAAATCCACACATAGAGAAAGTGGTAATCTACAATACTGCTCAGTTAACTCAGAAAGAGCCTTAACTACATGCCTTTGATTTATGAGACAAAGAGGATATTTAGAAACTGTCAGCACTTAGTGAAGCATTACTTAGTGCAGCTGGGTGCATT
The DNA here is from genome assembly GCF_019279795.1 of Protopterus annectens. Taxonomy (NCBI): domain Eukaryota; kingdom Metazoa; phylum Chordata; order Ceratodontiformes; family Protopteridae; genus Protopterus; species Protopterus annectens. The sequence continues at coordinate 1,905,449,301 of NC_056733.1, read as the reverse complement.
TTAAATATTTCTTCGCTTCACAGAATGTAGCTAGACATTCATCTAAAATAAATATTTCAGTACTTAAGTGCAAAAGCAAGTTCTACTCACAGTTATAGGAACACTTAGAGAAATCAAAATATTACAGCTAAATATAATTATTTATTCCATAAACCGCTCAGTCATATTTACAACTTCAAGTTTACTACAAAATGATCTCTTTGTGTTTTAAACATGAAATAATATTACCTTTAGCCAAGGTTCCTTTCCTATCCCCTCCTCTGCCAGTGACTTTTGACATATAGATAATAAATGTCCTTTTTTATAGAATCTAGAAACAAACAAATGCTGGAATATATTAATAAGTATGATATTTTGACAGCTAAACAACACAGTTTTAGACTTATAGTACCATCACTAGTTCATGTTATTTATCTGATCAACTATTTACCAATATAGATAATGATAAACTTAGTTTATGACCTCAAAAAGGCCTTTGCTACAGTGGATCACTCATTATTATTGCATGCATACATATAAAAATGTGGCTTCTTATCAGATAAAGTATTGCAATAGTTTAGTAGCTACTGCTCTAACAGAACGTTTGGGATAAATCAACATAGCTATGCTACTGAAACAGTTAAGTTTACAAAATGAGTTCCACAGGAGTCAGCACTTCCTTTTTTTTGGGCCCGGTCACACTTGAGCTATGTCTTGCATGCAGATTCCATTGGTAATAATTGCTTAAGACCTTACAAACTTCATCCTTACAACATGAAATCATATCACTCTGGAATTGTTTAAACTGTAAATAAGTTAAATGGTAATGCAAAAAAGACTGCAGTTAGAGATCTTCTTACAGAGTGTGATGTCTGGCTAGTTCCTCAGCTCTCCCTTTGGTTATTTTACAAAAGCCATTAAATGCAGCCAGCTAAGTGGGAAAGTGCTCAAAAGTGACTATCAAGCATATGTAGTGTCCATTTTTCATAGAAAGGTGAGCTCTGAAGTGCAGCGACTGCCATGAATAAAAAAGTCAGCCTTATCCTGCAGCATATGGAAGGACTGACTAAGAAGATGCAGCCCTACAAAGGAGGAAGAGGGAGTAAGTGAGAACAAATAAAAGACTCAGAGTGAAGTGGATCTGCTGCAGCATAAAGTAATTTGATAGGAAGGGATAATGCAAAAGCAGGAAGGAAAGTTTAGCAGCTAACAGAACTGTATACATATGCTAACTGAAAAATATTTAGATATGGAGTACACACCTGTTGAGAGAATATTGGAATTATTGGTCACAAATAAGGCTGGAAGGGAAGGAGGCAATGAGAGTTGTAGAGTACTGAGCTCTGTAGGTAATTGAGGGTAATTAATGATTTGATAAGCAAATCAGAAACCACATTGTGGGGAGATTGCCTATAAACAAGGACATTTAATAATAAATAGTCACGTTTTTTATTTGAAGGAGTGAATGGTCAAGATTGCAGCATTCACGAGGGGGTTCCAGATTGGGGTGGGGATTGTAAAGTCAAATTAGTTAAAGACTACATAGATGGGACAGGCTGGAAATATGTAACATGGATGATTTGAGGAACAGAGCAGAAAATAAATGAATGGAGAAGTACAGAAGAAATAGGGGTTGACACTGGGGAATTGGTTGTTATATAATGGAGTAGTAACAGAAATAAAAAATCATGGGAGGTAAGATGAGGGAAAGGCCAGAATGAAGGGAAATAGCAGGCTAAATTAGCCTTGGAGGAAAATGGGGTCATACAAGGAAGGCTAGGATAGGAGTAATATGCAGGTGGCTAAAAGAGCAATCTCGCAGAAGAAGCTATGGGAAAATTGAGAGTGCAGTGGAGTAGGGATTGGTGAGGATAATAGGTGGGAAGAAGATTGGATGTGTGACGGAACAGAGGAGATAATGGGGTTATTAAGAAGTGTAAAAGCAGTAGGTGCAGTACATAGGAGAATGATGCATAGGTGCTATGGAACACCCCAAAAAATCTTTACAGGGGATGGAGGCTTCAACTAATTGTCAAATGTGTGGAGAAAAAAATGATGACCAGATTTAAATGTGGTGGTAATGTAGGGAAGTACAAAAGATATAAAGCTAGGGTGATAAGAAAAATAGTGTTGGGTAGAGACAGATGCCTAATACAAAATGTGGATTTGGTGTTTATCATGAGACTAGAGGATGAGAAAATGAGGAGAAACTAGAAATGCAACTTTTGGCCAGAGAAATTAGAAAACAAGGAGGCAGGGGGGAATTGGAGTACTTATGGGTGGGAAGACAGTGCAGTAAATTAGTATGCTATGGTTAAAGGAAAAGAAAATGGATAAAGAAGGAGTGTGGACAGGAAAGTTAGAGATGGAGAATTAATAAGAGAGGAAGAGTTGTGAACAGGATAGGAAGTGTAGGGTTAAAGGAGCAGAGAAGAGGGAAACAAGTGAAGATTCAACCTCTATGGCAAAGCTATTAACACTGTTTTGATAAAGAGGTGCTCTTTTACCCCATGGGATGGAATTAAGGGTTATGAGAAGTAGTAGGTATTGGTGCAATCAGGAAGTGTAATGGATGACTACCATATTATAACCCATATGTAAAAGTGAATTGGCCTTATTATGAAGGGAGGGGATAGTTAGTATGTTTTTATAACATATAAGAATGCGATTAAATACATCATAAAGTCATGGAATAAAATGATTGGAATGGATGAGATACATATGTTTGTTGATGGTATAGGAATGTTGGAAACATAAGGAAATAAAGAGACAAAAAAAGACTGTTTGGCGCTATGCAAAGACTGCATAGATCTAATATAATATAATGTATAGTGTCACCGCAGAAGACATACTTGTTTTATCTGTGTATGGTGTCACTATAGAAATATTACCTGTTTGTGTCTAGGTGTAATAAGAACTATCTGTGTAATATATTTTTGTAAAAAAATTGATTTGTCATGCATATTATAAATATATCTTTATTTGGGCCTCCACTGACATTAGTCTTTGCCCAGTAGGACGTTCCTGGTCATCAAGGATAAATAAATAAATTGTTTAAACATCACTAATCCCAATAATATAGTACACATGAAACAGCAACAATATCTGGAAATATTGTTAGATAATCATCTGCCTGTTCACTTTGATATGGAGTCTAAGGTATTACCTTTATGGGGAACAAAAGAAATCTAAAAGCTTTCAAATATAAATATTCAAAAAATGTGAATATATTGGCCAGGATTCATAGATTTTTTTTGCAATGAACAATGGAAATTAGTGTGGGAAAAGGCAGTACACGGGGTAGACGGTTTGAGACACAAGCAATATAGCCAGTCATTGTAAAAAATAGCATAATATGCAGTGTTTACAAACCACCACATAGTGCTAGTGTTTTGCACTTAAATCAGATTATATTAGTGCTGATTTTAAATATTTAACTGGATTGTTGTGGTGTTGTGGATTTCTGCATTTAGAACTGGTTTAGCAAGCATTATCCTGGTGAGAGAAGGGATTGTTCTGGAAGAAATTTGGTAATGGCTGCAAGGGGCTGGTGTTCTTTAATTGCCCCTTTGTGCTCTGGTTTGTCTATTTAAACTCAATGTATCTGCATACTTTATCTCTCTACTCTGCTGGACTGTGATTACATGGGGATACCTAAGGATACCTACTCAGACTTGACCTCACAACCAAAGTTCATTATATCCAGAAAATACAGGTTTCTGTTTTTTTAATTAAATTAGAGTGTGGTAGTGATGATTTTAAACCCTCTATCATATTTTTCTGCTCTTTTAGATTTCTGCATTTAGAACTAATTTACCATGTAATCTCCTGGTAAGAGGATGGGTGCAGCTATTGTTCTTGGTGAAATTTGATACTAGCTATAATGTTCCATTTGTTGAATGTGCCTGCTTAGGTACATACCAAAGAGAACATTGTACTCCATGACAGGCTTGATGAAAAATGACCTTGTACCTAGATGCTATACTTTTGTTTATAAGTTGCACAACATAGAATGATTTCCTCACTACTGTAGACACATGGTGGTCAAAAGCTAGATTACTGCCTATGTGTGTCCCCGGATCCCACCAATCTTAAGGGAGTGTTATCAATATGATAGTTACCATTGGTGGCTGAATTCCCAAAGGATAATATTATGCATTTCCTGACATTTGGTTTTAGTCCATGGCTCTAACACCAGTTATTTGTCTGTGTCAGCCCTCCTTTTTGAACATTAATGTCAGAGGGGATTCTATGGCTGCTTTTAATTTGCAGTTATCTGCAAATTTGGCCAGTCAGAGGCCCTTGATGCTGGCTTTGATTTCTGAGAAATAGATCCCAAGAAGGAGCAGTCCCAGGGATTTTAGAGAAATAGATGCCAAGAAGGAGCTGTCCCAGGAACGATCCCTGAGGGACTCTGCTGGTGACTGGCCTCTTTGTTGAGGTGGACACTCCAAATCTAACTTTCAGTGCCCTGTCTGACACCCAGTTGGCTGTCCTCTGGGTGACATAAGGATTTATAGCTAAACCCCTGAGTTTGTCAACAACGCCTGAGTAAGGATTGTGTCAAATACCTCAGCCAAGTAAAGGTAGGTTGTGTGAACCATTTTGCCCTCGTCCATTACTTTGGTGACATTGGTAGGTTGTGTGAACCATTTTGCCCTTGTCTATTGCTTTGATGACATTCTCAAAGAAGTCTACAAGGTTGAGTAGGCATGACCTGCCCATGATGAAAACAAACTGGATTGGTCCCAATGCCTGTAAGTTTCCTATGCCATTACTGATATTTTTCATGATAGTCCTTTCTATGTCTTTGCATATGAAACTAGTGAGACTTAAGGGTCTGTAGATATCAGGGTCTGTAGGTGGCCTGTCTTTATGCAGAAAGATGATGGTTGCTGTTCTGCATTCACAGAGTATGAAGCCTGTTTGGAGGCTATGGTTAAATATTGATTCCAGAGGGCCTGGTAGAACATGTTTCTTGCTATTTAGAAGGCATTCTGGGATAGAGAGATCACTGAGGGCCTGTTCTCTAGTGATAATAGGGTGAGTTATATTTGAAGGTATTTCCTGAGGGGAGACTGGGGGGGGTTGAGGTAAAGTTAGAGCTGAATTTTCCTACCAGTTGGTTTGCTATACAGTCTCTGAGTGTATAGTGCCATTGCCCCAGCAGGGAATAAGTCCAGCCAATAAAGGAAATCTTCCTTCATTCAATGCTCCCAGTAAATTGACTTCCCCACTATATACTTTTGTGTTAGCCCAAATCCAGCAGTATAAATATCAAGAAGACCTACAAAGATTGAGCTTTACCAATAAGTAAACTCTTTGTTTTCTCTGCCCACAGGATATCAAATGTTCCTGTTTTCTTTTGGTAGAGCTGTCACTAGCTGGAGCTGAATAAGGCTAAGCTCCGAGAAAATCCATATCAGTCTGAGCTAGGATCTATCCTGAATAAAACGTACCAGGTCAGTAGCTTGAGTTTATCTAGGCAGGTCTGGGAAATCTGGTCCTCCATAGTTCTTAGAGGCCATCAGTTTCTTCTTAGCCATTTTGGGGCATTTGCTGTCCCAGACAAAACTCATTAACATTTTCTGCAAATTGAGCGTAAAAAGGTGGCTAGTGAAGAATGGAATACACCTGGCTACAAACAAAAAAAATTAGGAAGAAGGCGCATATGTACTGCTACCTTTTCTGCTAATAAGGAGTGCTATGTCCTGGACCAGGAACTAATTTTCTCCTAGCTTGCTGTTATAACCAGTTTAAAGTTCAATACAAGTATGTCAGTATAGTTCTGTGATATTGTGTTTCCGAAATAGGTGTGCATGAGGTGTTATTTCAGGCCTAATGTAATAAAGTTATTCTTAAATTTCTGACAATTACAATTTAAGGGAAACATCAGTATCTCACGCCAGTTGATGGACAGGCCTGATAAGCCAGTAAATATCTGAAACATTTCTAGAATTTCATGTAATAGTAGTGTGGATTAGCCACCCACAGCACACAGTCATCCACAAACCATGCATTAATGAAAATGTCTCCATTCTGGATAGGGATTTCCCAGTTAAGCAATTCTGTTGGATGCAGGGGCTTACCATTTCTAACACCAGAATAAATAAGAATAGCGATAGTGGGCAGCCTTGCCATGTTCTGTTAAAAACAGTTGAAAAAGGTGCTGTGGGCAGACGGTATCTGTTATCACCTGGACTATAGGTTTGGAATATAGCAGTTTATACCAGTGTAAAAAATTCCTTGTAATCCCAAAATGTTCAAGAACTGACCACATGTAGTCAAACTGTAACATGTCGAAGGCTTTGTTAAAGTCTACAGATAGTGCCAACACAGATATGCCACTTTATTTCCCTATCTGTTTGATATTAAAGATAAGTCTCATGAGTCCAGGTATCCCTTGCCTCTGTAGAAAGAAGGTGTGTTGTGTGCCATCTACTAACACATATATGGTTTTCCTCAGCTTTGCAGCCAGAATCTTGGCTAATATTTTAGTCTCAGTAGTCTTAGTGGGCATCAGGGAGATTGTCCTATAACTCTGTGAGTTTACTGGTGCTTTCCTTTCTTAAGGAAAAGTACCTCTGAGTATCAGTGGGTCAAAACTGTTGTCCGTCACTACTGCACTCTAGTCAGAACAAATATTAGAAGCTATCTCTGTCATTCTCACTCCTATTAAGAGATGCTGTCTTTAACAGGAAAAAAACATCTAATCAACAAGTGAATCCTAGCTTTGGAGCAAAATACTTAAAATCTGTTTCACTCAGATATATACGCTGCCACATGTTAACTAATGAGAGTTTCTTCATCCAATCAAATACCATATTTCTGTGGCTGGACAACCTTGGTCAAGTTGCTGGTATTCTGTTCCACTTATAGTCAACACTACATTAAAGTCAGTCCCAGTTACAACTGGTCCCATATCCAATAATGTAACATGAAATGCTAAGAAGGAAGCTAAATCGTTCTGATTGGATTGATAGAAATTTCACAATATTAGCTTTTCTTAACAAGTTTTGACTTTAACCACTGCCCATCCCCCATTTTTATCATTTTTGACAACATATTTCTGCCAGTCCAGTGCATTTTCAACTAATGTTAGTACATCCTTCCAAGAGCTACAAACCACCCATTCTCAATAGACAGGCATAGTAATGCATTCTGTTTTGCTAGTTCAGTTTCATGTAAATACAACTTCAACATTTAGGCTCTGCATGCTGATTTCATTTTTGAGTTTAGGCCCTTCACATTTCAAGTGAGCAATTTAACTTGCTCACCTATAGCAACTATTCACACTTTCATCAATGGAAGGCTGATTGGTGCAAGAGCCTTCCAACAACAATATTAAATGGCTATCTGAGTGTGGGAAACCATCTATGGAAATGGAAATATATACTTATCACCAGAAAGAGAGACAAACAGCCCAGCCTGAGAATCAAACCCCATCCCTCTAGAAAAAATTGATTTGGCAACATGAGTACCTAAATTTTTAAGTTCAGTTTAAATCTAACAGCTAAATTAAACAACTGACATAACAGGTACCAGGCCAGGTTTACCACTCCCTGTACTATTCCACTACTGAACATGATCACTATATGTTCTTACCTGCAATATCAAGCAACAAACACTTATTGCAGGACAGTGAGCATTTTATGGCCTCAAAAAATACTAAGCATCTTTCCCAATATCAATAAAAACTCACAGACTCACCCCGAGTCCCTAATTCATGCTATAACCAGTTAGTTGAGTGAGGGTGGATTGTGAACGAAGTTAGATGGATTTGCTTGAGTTGTGTCAGCCACACTCATGGCCTTTTATTTCCCTCTTTCAAACTGGTCCCTCCTCCTAAAGTGATAACAACAGCATAACTCTCAGCTTCTTAGCACAAAAATCTGGACAAAGACAAAAATAATGGGGGTGCAAAGCCCCGAAAATAGGAAAAAGTTTAAATATTGCTCTTATAAACTTAGAAAGTTGCTAGTAAAACTATAAACGGTCTTCTGTTACCATGCATTTTTTGAAGGAAATTAAGTCTGAAACTCAAATGCCTGTCGTTATTTAGTTAATTAAATACTCATTGATTTGTTACAAAAAATCCAGAAAACCAGAAATTTAATGAAGAACAGACCAAAAATATGAGGCAAAGATCTGGACATTCTGCAAATATCTGGACAGTCGAGAGGTATGAACAAGAGCATTCTCGTTGCCAGCTTTCTATGCTCTGAATTTAATCACCGAAGGATACTATTATACACACTGAATGCCAAGAACCACCTCAAGACCCTATCCCTGTATTCTGATTCCTACAGACTGTAGTCTTGGACAAAACAGCTGCTGCACCCCAGATCTGACATTTAGGACCTAGTTCTCTGGCAATTTGAAGGACCTCCTTTGTCCACATAGTTAAGAAAGTGCATTATAATCTGCCTTGGCAGATTAGTAGGGACCCTGTTGCTAATATAATGTGCATGTTCTGTGATAGGAGGGTGGTCCTTCATAAGTAAGGTGGAGAGTTCCTAATGAATAAAGGCCACTGGATCATCTCCCTCCATCCCTTCAGACAATCTGATCAGCCTTATGTTGTTCATGTATGATCTATTCTCAAGTCCATGACTTTTAATTCACATTTGTGTCAGTCTGTACATTCATCACTTTGATGGGAGTGAACATTTAAAATGTTTCTATGTTCAAGCAGATCCCAGTGAAATATTTACAATTTGTGGTGGAGCTCAGAGACTTCAGCATTGGTTTCCTGCCCTGAGATGTTGCATCTCATTTTTAACATCATAAATCAAATTAGTTAAAGAAATGTTGGCACACACTACAGCTGAGAGTCTGTACCAGCTGGCTTCAGCCCCTCTTATTCTCTGACCTCCTCATTCAGACATCCCTTCCTCCTCAACCACCCCTCCCTATCTCACTTTGTAGCTTCTTCTGATTCCCTCCATTTGCTAACATTACAACTGTTTTATCTGTACTCAGTTTCATCCTATGTGCCTTCAGTTTTGCATTCTATTCCCCTAACATTTGCTGATGTTCTTGCATAGATTCTGTCTGTAATGCCACATTGTCTACACAGACTAGCTTTATTTATCTGCCCCCAACCTGTTTGCTAATGTAGTCCAACACCAATATAAACAGTGGTGGGCAGAGAACTGAACTGAACCCTGATGCACTCCCACTGGGAACCCCTCTTTGAGTCCAAACACTGTTTGTTCTTGTGTCATTGGATACATACCCTAACTAATTCTACCAATGTTTCTGTGATTTCAAACCATTACAAGACTGCCCAAATCTGCTTATGTAGACATTTGTAGGCATTAGTCAGTGTGACCAAATCACCTAGAGCCAATATTTGAACCTGACATGGCATGCAGCCAATTATACATATCTAAAGGATACTGTGTACCACACTTGATGCCTAAATTGGTTGGTCTATACAGCTCTTCCCCTGATAAGCACCATTAAGAATCTTCATGCCCACAACCCCATTATTGGGTGAGTTTGAGATGGAAACACTCAACATGTTTTTAGGAGGTGGGAGAAACTCCACAGAAACAGGGAGAACATGCAAACTCCACACAGACATTTGCCAGTATGCAGAACTGAACCTTGTACTTTGTGCATGGGTGGCAAAGACCTTAACTGTTATACAAACTGTGTTTCTTTGTCTTATTTGGACCAATACTCTCGATCACTAAAATCCAGCCAACAAAATTTGATCCAAGTAAAATGTCCACATACCAGATTTATAGCCAAAAAAAGCAGTCTAATCTTTAGGCTGGAATGGCTTCATCCTTCAAAATATCTGAAACCATACATACCCCAAATGCATCCATAAACAATGTAGATTTTTGGTTTACATGGCTTTAAATATGCCAGGAGTAGCAGTAGCTATTGCTGAACATGTCTTAGTGGCTTCAGTTTTAGCCATTTCCCACAACATTGTGCAGTGCAGCCTTCCACACCATCAAAGAAAATACTGCTGTCATTTTATATAGCAGTATCTGATGGACCAAGCAGAGGCAGTCAATACCAGGTGGGCAGTGAGACCATGTATAAATATGGAAGTTAAATTGTGTGGCTGACAAACAGAATGAAGAGGGATGCACAGATTGGCCAACTCTGTGGATAAAAAACATATGTATAGCTTTAAACATCTTAGCTACTTGGACCTTACAGCAGCCTACATGGGACACACTAGGCATACTTCAGTCATTAGCCTTGCATATCCTACACCAGTTTCTCAACATGTTTTAGCATGTGAAGAAGCACATATGGTTCCCAGGACTGCAGAGGAAAGAACCACCACTATGCAAGTGTTTTACAGTATATCCAATTTCTCTGAGGTCCTAGAAGCCATTGATTGCACATACAGTGCTATCAAGTCCCTATTTAGTCCATAGGATATAAGATACAGCAAAAGGAAGGGCAATCTTTCCTTTAATTGCCAGGCTGCCTGTAATGTTCAGACATTATATATAATGTGGAAGTGTGCTACCCAGGCAGTCCCCATGATTCTCATACATTGCACACAGCTGAAGTATACCACATATTTTTCTGAGGGGCAATTACCATAGGATCATCTAGTCAACAGTAGCATGCACAGATAGGTTGCAGTATACAAAAACATCATGCAAACAAGGAGCAGTCTACATATAATTGCATGAATGTTATGTGTTGCAAGTGTTGATAGATATGCGTTTGAGCTGTGGATGATGACCCCTATCTGCACTCCTCTAGTCCATGGCAAAGATGGCTTATGACACCACCCATGCAGGAAAACATAAAATCTCTGTGCAAGTGCTTGGACAGCTGGGGGTATAAATTCAATGACTTGACAATTCAGGTGAGATGCTTTAGTATGCAACAGCACCTGTTGCCAACTCATTTGGGGTATGTGCCATGCTGCATAATATGGCACTGTGGAAACAGCTACAGCATCAAGGGAACATCCCAACTGTTCTCAGTACAGCCGTAGGTCTTGCAGTGGAAGAGCAGGCTGTAGAGTCAGGGAATGAAGAGGCAGCAGTGGTACCTTATGTGATGTGGGAGCTGATGAAGTACATCCTGATGCTGGTGAACAGGTGATATGTTGTCCACAAGTATAGGACCTAACAAAGACAACACAGACTCAAATGATGCACACATTATCATATCCAGGCTAGGCAAGGCAATGTATGGGCTAGTGCTGTGCATCAATCATAACCATATCAATGCAAGTAAGTGAGTGGGCAGGTCACAGTCATCAGCACTTGCACAGGTGGTTAGCAAACATAGTGACAGCTGGCAGCAACATTATCATGTGGGGTAGGGTCATGACAGGTAACTATGGTAGTTTCTTACTGCAATACAATTTGTGTAGTCAGGCATCCTATCCTTGAATGATGTTTCCACTGCAGGTGATACTAGCTTTGATGCATTGCAGTTTCAGGGCTTGATGCAGCCTATGTCAAGGAAGGTGTAGAACTGTGGAATCAAGTGTATGTACCCTGACTGGTGTCACCCATGTTGGAAAGCTCATCATCAATGACTTTGAAAATGACCATGAGCAGATGTGTTCTTGTATTTGCTCACAGGAGTTAACAAATGAGTACAAGTAAGGAAACATTTCCAAGCAACCTGATGAGGGGTCCCATGTGTTGGTCCTGAGGAAAGTCCACAGATGTGAGACTGGTTGAGTGTGACAGGCTGTGACCATAGCTAATGTTGAAACTGTCTCAATAGTAGTCTGCCTAGTGTGCATAGGGTTGGCATAGTTTAGGCTATTTTGCTTCTTGAACCTTCTACAAACATGCACTGCACAGTCTGCTAATGCAGATTGAAAGTCAATTGCCTTGTGCCTTTTCTCTCAACAAAGGCATCCATGGAAGTTACATTCACCACCAAAGATCTAAGCAGTAATATGTGTTTCCCTGCCCCTGTGTTCCATCTTACTGTGCAGGTGTTACAAGTTGTGATGCAAGTCATGAAGCACACTGATAATTTCCAAAATGTTGTTCATAGCAGCTATTAGTATCTGAGTCACTGACCTGCACATCTCCTGATTTCTATGAATGTTGCATTCAGATCGGTGACTGAGTCACAGCAGTGCTGTAAATCCTCCACATCTCCCTTCTGGAGGGATATGCATGCATCAGATGCAGTGTGAATGTCAGAGGCACTGTGGGTAGGGCTCATAATTGCAGACTAGCCACTCTGATATGGTGCTGTTATGGGTTTAACTTCAACCTCTACCTCCACAGGGACCCGTAACATTGGTTACGTGCATAAGCCCCCCAACAGTAGTGTGCAGATAGTGTCATTGACTCCTTAGACATTGTCATATGCATGTTACCATCAGGGTCACCACAGGGGACTTGCTGAGATCAAGCATATGTAGGCCCATTGTGCTGGTCCCTACATTAGTAGAACCTGTAAAAATATGAACCCATGATACAATTAGCAGCATTCTCACATGCATTGCCACGTACGTTGGTAGACACTACTACATGCATATATCATACTTTGATTCATGAGTTTCTGCAGTAATATCTCTATCACCTGCTCTTTATCTTTTCCAGCTATTGTCTCTTCCAAGGGTTTATGGCAAGCCCTGTACACCTCTGGGTTACACATCAGGGAAAGGGTATGTAAGGCCATCTGTAGAAGTCAGCCACCCATTACCATTGGCTCCTTTCACCCATTCTGCAACAGGTTAGCAGGCCTCTCTACTGCTGTACACGCCCCCATTACACTATACTGCAATGAACATGGCACCTATACACATCCTTCTTGCATCTGCCTACTGGCCCCATGTTATGGCATCCTTGTTACCCCTTCACATTGCAGTGCATTTACATGCTTAACCCTATGTACAGGAGTCTTCATGTCCCTCTTGTCCTGTTTCTCCCTAATTTCCCAGTGGCAATAGTCTGCTCCACAACCATGATTACATGCCAAGGTTAGTTTCCTGCCTTCAGTATTTTGTATCTACTTCCCAAAAGTTACTATGCAAAGTTCTGTATTCCATAGGTTTATTTTATCATGAAAAATGGTGCCTGATCCATATATCATGCTGATATAGACCTTGCCACATGGTGGTTATGCAAATCAGATAAAATACATTTGTAACATTGCCTCTAAATCACATATAGAAAACAATGCACTACTCAGCCTACCTGTTCACAGTCATGCTCAGATCAGCTTTATTGATCATGTTATCTGTACGCTTATGTACATTGCCTGCATGGACCCACTGCACCATTGTACAGTGCTGTAAAAGGTTTAGTAGCACCCCAATGCTGCATTGCTTTGCATATCATAGAATGTTCAAATGTGCTTCCATGTAAAAGTGGCTACCAGTCTCCTCCTTGAATGTGCCAATCAGTGTAGTGCTTGTAGCTTCCTCAGGTGATCACAAGTGCAGTGCTGCTGTACTGTGTGTCAGAGACAGAAAGATATTTTTGATCCTCCTGCAAAGTAATTTTTCTGAGCACCTGTTGGGTCACTATAATGGCCACCTTCTGAAAGGTGGATGCATGGCATGAGCTTTTCAAGATGCTGACTGATGTCACTGACATCACCCATTCTGTTGACCAGTGCCAAAATCTGCACAGTGACTTGTTGTGAGTGCTACTCTGACCTGCATCAGTAGTGGGAAGCATAAATTAGGAAGAGACAGACATATTTTAGTTATTATATCATATATTATCTGATGTACCTGTGTACTGAGGTATGCATACATACTTTCACTTTGACTGAGGAGTGAGAGACAAACATGGCAAGATGTTGCAGGAGATGGACATGTCTTTTCCAGATGTGGGATGCACATGCCATGTGCGGCACCCCACTCTGTTACTGCCTTTGTAGTTGTACCATATTTATATACTAATGTTTTTTTTTCATTCTTCTGCATGTCTGGTTGTGATGAAAGACATTAAATGTGATGGTCACCTCAGTATGAGTGGATTGATGTCTCTGGTGTTCGGTCACCAGTACTTGCCAGGTGTCTGCAGAGAGGTAAATGTCACCTTGCTAAAAGTGACCTAAAGGGATTAATTGTGGCCATTTTTCAGTAGGGGCAGAGACTCCTAGTCTGACAATGGATAGAGAGGTCTCCTATCATCTCCCTGCATCAGTAGTAGAAGCTGGGACCATCTGAAGTGCATCAATATCTGGATGCCAATTCTAACTGCATGGAGCACCTTCTGATGCTACTTGTCCAGCTGCACAACTGGTAGGTCTGAAATTTGAGGCACAGCCTGCCCTTGACAATAGTCATGGAGGAGATTGAAATATGAGTGTTCTTCAGTGGACTAGTGTGGTATCCAGTAACAGCCACCTCCTTATCCACATCCAAGTGATCCCTTTCCAGTTCTCCCAGTCCCCATTTCTTGTTCGCTGTCCAACATTCTTCATCATAGCCCTTCCACCATCTGTTAGTCTGTGTCATCTACTGTCATCCCCCTAGCTCTGTGTCTGTTTTACACTTGTATGCTGCAGTACCTTCCCTTCTTCCTCTGTTCCTTTTCCAGTCATTCCTCTCTACCTACCTCACCAACCCTTTTTCTTTTTCTTGTCAAAAATGGCATTCTCTACCTCACAGAAAGATTGTATTTTACCCCCCCTCTTCATATCTTATGGTTACCCTTGTTTGTTTCCTCTTCTTGCTATATTCCACTTTTCTAACTTCTGATATCTCACCTTCCTCCCTTTTTTCAACAAACAACTAGGCTGGTACTTTGCTGTGCTGACCTTCTTCAGGCTATCTGGAGTAGGTCCAATACAGTGCTCCCTACATGCATGGACACTTTTGGACTGTGGTGCACTAGGCTACTTGGCAGTGCAGTCCAACACAATGATCATACACCCATGGGTAGCACTCCATGTCCATTGATCCAAGTTAGTGCTCTTCCCAGCAACATAACAGTTCTATCTTATTGTGCAGTCCTTTTCTCAGTATATGGATGCTATGATTAACCTAATACATACTTGATTAGTTTTGACACACCATTCTAACAGTTTTGCACCACTTAGCATTTTTGCAGGCATGCAGTGTTTGTCTATGAATCCCAGATACATTCTCTGCAAAAAAATGTAAATAATTTTCTGTCAAAATCTGATAAATTTGATAATAATTTATAACACTCAAGAACTAAAAAATCCAAGCTGGGATTGTGGTGATCCTTCAACAGTTTAATCTGTTCATTTGTTTTTGAATGAGAAATGTTTCTAGATTTCTAAATATTATCGTCAGTTAAATAACTATTGACATTATATTAAAAAAAGACAGTACATCCTTCAGTTTCTGCAAACAAGCTACTAAATATGCATATACATATATATATATATATATATATATATATATATATATATATATATATATATATATGTGGGGGGGGTTATAATAACATTTGAAATTAGATAAAATTATTTCCAATACAACTACAGTTAATTTCTATCCATTTGACATTAATTTTAGATCACCAAACCAATCTATGTAAATTTGAAAAGGTGAGCAGAATAACTTAATTTGATTTTTTTTCTTAAGGCCACTACTACCAGCACAAGCTCTATTTTTAAGATATTGTTTATTTAAAGATTAAAAACTGAAATGTACCCAAGTAAATGGAAACTCACGCTGAACTTTGATCTTAGAAATTTTCCGTTTGCTTCTATATAATTTGAGTACCCTTTCTTTCAACTTGTTCCTTGAAGTAAGAGTAAATTCTGCCATGAAAGATGCCCTTTTAAATAGCCCCCAGAATAGACTTTACAATTAACTTTATAATTAAAAATAAGAAAATGTTTTTCTCTTGAAAACACCAATCATTAAAGTTTTTCAAAATAAAATAAAAACAAATTCTTTAATTATGTGCTGCTTACTCATAGATATAGCTTAAGCATTAGGATCAATAAAAAACTAGAGACTCTCATAAAACTGTAATTTAAAAGACAGACAATAGTCTGACAATTGGAGAAATACCTTTTTCTATTCTTGTTTGGATCCCCCATTACCAAATATGTAAAAACAACAAATTATCCTCTGAAAAGTCAATCAAATCTCTCATATTTAAAATTATTAATCCATTTGTTTGAGACAAACACACACGCGCGCACACACACACACACACACACACACACACACAGTCGAGAAGCTGGATTTATAAAGGTCACCACAAAGTCTATACTATGTGTACACTTTTGGCCAAATTCAGGAAGCCTCCGTGTAAGAGTTATAACTCTTACACGGAGGCTTCAGTTAAACAGTGTGCTGTCAGCATGTCATGCATATGCATGAGGTGCATGAGGCATGCTGAATCACACTGTAACTCTTACACGGTCCGTGTAAGAGAGTAGGGGGCGTGTCCGTAGGCTAAGCCCTGCAAGCAGACACGCCCCCGGAAGTCTAGAATGGCTGAAAGTAAACAGCCACGAGAGAGGCCATAGAAATGTGAATAAACACACTACACAACGCATACCCCCACAGACCAGCAATGTAAAAAGTGAACAGATGTTATAAAATGAAAATGAAAACTGTTTTATTTTTTTTAAAACCCCGTAAATGTTTGCTACTGCATGCGCTCGTGTGCGCGGGTGTGCTACTAGCACAACTGCAGTTAGCAATCAGTGGAAAAGGATATAAGAACTAAATATGCAAAGTAAGCCAAAAAGAAATAGCATAGCGGTAGAGTTGTCGGCTTAAAAGCAGGCAGGCAAGGTTCGAGCCCACACAACAACCTTTTTTTTTGTAAATAAGCACTAAAAAGGCCCCTGACAGTATTGTACAAATGTAAAAGTATTTCCTTTTGTAAAATGGAATGAAATGGAGCATATATTTTCAAGTAATACAATAATAAAAATATTTAGAAATGTACTGATAGCTAAGCTGCTGTGAGACAGAGTGCCCATAGCTGAGTAGTGTTTCAAAGGCTGCAAATTGCTTGCCCATAGCTAAGCACTAGTTTAACAGGCTCAAACTGTGTGCAACTAGCTGTGCTTAGCTTAACATGCGTGTTACTAGCCAATTATGGTTTAACCCAGCGCACACCGTTTGCGCGGAGGTGCGCGTCGTGCCCACAAGCTAACCGCCGGTGCGCATGCGTTAGCTCCACGCAAACGAGCCCAGACCTGGTTTTAAGTGCTTAAAAGTGCCTTTGGCATGTTTGATTGACAGGTCCTGAACTCATTTCTAGACAGTCATAAAAATTAAAAATCAGGGGTGAGATTCGAACCCAAGATACCATGCACTAGAGTCAAGGTACTAAACCACTAAGCCATGACAGCAGCACTTAGAAATGCAGAAATAGCATATATATATGATGTAATCCAAAATGGAGCATGATAAAGCAGTTTCTGTGAAGTAGATACAATTCCAAAATGGCCACTCATAGAAATGTGCGGGAAAATCGGCATATATAAGCCCCATAGGCGGGAATACACAGCATAAACGATTGTAGAATAGACCTGCAGGCAGAATGAGTGGAGTAGGGGAGGGACGTTGCTTTTGAGCACAGCGGTGGGGCGTTGAGGAGTCCAGATACATGGTCTGGCTCCTAGTTCACCATCATGAGGCCCAACTCATGCAGGGCCAGGTCTCATGGGGAGAATACAGGGCGGAGGCATGGGACCAGTTGGCTCATGATCTCACTAGTGCTACTGGGATTCCACGTATTGGCGAGCAGGTCCATCACCACCATGCGGACCTGAAGCAACGTAAAGAAACGCCAGTGCGCATGCGTGAGCTCCGCGCAAACGAGCGCAGACCTGGTTTTAAGTGCTTAAAAGTGCCTTTGGCACTTTTGATTGACAGGTCCTGTACTCATTTCGAAAGAAAAATAAATTCCCACTGTCAGACTCGAACCGAGGACCTTAACAACACTAGTCTGTATGACCTACCACTAAGCCATGACTCTCATGCAAAAACATAGTGCTAAAATAAATATAACATGTAATAGTAGGAATCAATATAAAGGCAATATAGGATGTGTACTACCCAAAGCATGTCAGGTAGATTTTTAATGCCAGAATTACTGGATTTCCATACTAGTTTAGTGTTAACAGAAACAGCCCTGCTAATTGTTAGTTTGTACATAATAATGTAAGGTAATGTACATATATGAAAGTATGTATATGTACACATACATATATATATATATATATATATATATATATATATACATACATATATATATATATATATATATATATATATATATATATATTAATACATATGAAAGATAGTGGTAGGTGTCAGTATTCATACACACTCAATACAGGAAATAGTGAAGATAAATGCAGCAACCAGAATCTGCAACACAGCCTGACTCCTGTGAGACTTACTAACCCTTTAACTGCTTAAAGGTGCCTTCATCACTTTGATTGACAGGCCCTGTACTCAATTTGAAAGCAAAATAAAAGCATACTATTAGGCCCTACCACAAGACCATTGTAACACTAGTCTGTATGACCTAACACTAAGCCATGACTCTCATACAGGAATATAGTGCTAAAATAAGTAGAACATGTAATAGTAGGAATGAAGATAAAGGCAATATAGGATGTGTACTACCCAAAGCATGTCAGGTAGACTTTTACTGTCCTAATTACTGGATTCCCATACTAGTTTAGTGTTAACAGAAACAGCCCTGCTAATTGTTAGCTTGTACTTAATAATGTAAGCTAATGTACATATATGAAAGTATGTATATGTACACACACACACACACACACACACATATATATATATATATATATATATATATATATATATATATATATATACATATATATATATTAATACATATGGAAATATAGTTGTAGGTGTCAGTATGCATACACACTCACACTCACTCAGGGAACAGGTGAGAGAAATGCAGCAACCTGAATTTACAACAGAGCATGAATCATGAGAGACTTACTAACCTTCACACTCACAGAACACTGTCGACAGCATACCAGCATGGTCCACGCCCTTACAATCTGAAAGGGCAACGCCTATCTCACATACCCTTTTATAGCACTGTCCTGAAATCACAGTGAGACATGCAATCAGTACACAACTGGCTGCATGCAATTAGCAAATGCTGCCTTACAATTGGTGCAGAGGCCATCACATGGACCTATGCAGATACCTACAAAGCATCCAGTACTAACACTCCACACATGCAATACATTCATTGCACCAAACTGACGGAGAAAGAGAGAGAGAGAGAGAGAGAGAGAGAGAAAAGAAAGAAAGAAAGAAAGAAAGAAAGAAAGAAAGAAAGAAAGAAAGAAAGAAAGAAAGGCAGTGATAAAAAAACTGCATCATCACAGCAACAAAACCAGCAGCAGCAGCAAACAGCAATTAGCACCAGTGACACAGCAACAGCTGACACAAACACAGGTAATGCAAAGTAGTAGGTTAATACTGTGTTTACTGTGAAACCTCCAAATGTATCATAGTTCACTATCTATAGGTATGTCCATGAGATAGGTTGTGTGTACATAGTCCTGATATATATACATATGTAATATTGCTGTACATGTCTTCCATACTTAAAACTTCCATAGCTTAGAACACAAGGCCAGTTATGCATATGATGCAGTAGTTCTCAGGGTCAGTAGAGGTTCCTCCTCATTGGTGTGGCACTACTGTGTATCTATGGCACTGTTCAGGTACATATCCTGTAGTATGGCCAGGGTTTAATATCAGTCTGTAATGTGGTGCTATGTCCTCTAGGGGTGAACGTATCACACATCCAGGGATACCATTTTGTAACAGTGATGCTGTGTGTTCTGCAGTGTTGAGGGTGGCCCTCACCTGGACATGTGAGATGATAGGGAGGTTACATTCATCTGTGATAACTAATTCCACTTGTGTAGGAGAATGGGGGGGGGGTACCTGCACCTAAACTGTCTGCAACAATGTTGCCAATATCTGTGCATTTGGTGAATGTGAAGCATCTTACCACTGCTGACCACAGATGCCTTGCCTTCATGTGAATCTGCTCTGTGCTGCAGTAGCCTCCTGCTATTGTTATACAATGTGCCTGTATCTGTAGTCCACTGGACAGGATAAATAAGTGGTGTGCATACGGTCTGGGTTAGATATGTGTGTGCACATTACATGCACTATGTGGGATGTCTGTGGTAAGCTTTTGCAAAGGGGCCAGCAGTGTGTGTTGTGGCTTCCACTGGCCCAGTGGGCTGCATGGATAGCATCACAGTCCTAACTAGTGAATAACTGTGTAATTGCATACATACATAGCAAGGTAGTGTACTGTGCTTATGGTGTTGTTGGGATATGTATATCCAGGCTGAGTAATGTGTGTCCACATCACAGTGTTGGATGGCAACACACATACAGTATGTTGGGATGAACACCCAAAGTGTTCCAGAAGTGTTGCCTGTGCAGAAATATCTGGCCATTACCTGCGCATCCCCCACAATACACACACACATGCAACATATGGCAGAAGTAGTATAGCAGTACACATAGGTTCATAGGTTCATACTAGGCTATTTGCCCTAGGGCATTGATAAGCCTAGCCAGAATGTGTTTGTCTTTTGCCACCCAATTAAAATTTATTTTGCTATGCCCTTTTCCGAGGTTAGTATACTGTGCCTCTGTCTAACAGTGACATAGAAGTGATACCTGGGGTACAACTATGATCTCCCATCCACTCATCCAGATTCCTATGGAAGAGAATCAATGAGGGACTCTGCCTAACCTGTACTGTGAGTTCATTACAGAGTGAAGGGAGCCTCTGGGTTATGAATCTGTCCCTCCAGCATGTCCTATTTATTTCAGTGCTAAGGTTCAGGTCTCTTGAGCATGTGGCCATATGGGATTTTGATTTCCTGAGGTGCAGCATGTCCATTACTTCTGGGTTGGACATGGCTGTATACGTCAGGCACAGATTGCCTCTGAACAGGCAGTATGCCACTGAGTCCAGCTGGATTTTCTTTAACCGGGCAGCATATGGCATCTGTTTGAGCCCTTTGATCCTCTTGATGAGGTACTGTTGGGGTTTTTCCAGTTGCTGTAGGTGTCTGGTTACACAGACAGTCGCCCATGGGTTCTCATGGGGGCATCCGTGGCCGTACTGCCTCTGGCCGACATGCCCAAGGAGGTATGTCAACCTCCACTATGTTTCGGACTGTTATGCAGGCACAGGTGCATATGGAAAGGTACACCAGACAGGGTCTGAGGGAGCTGACAGCATATTGCACAGCCATGACAGATGGCATGGGTGACATTGCGAATGCTATTCGTAATTTCACAGATGTCGTTGACAGACGTTGTGGGGACATACAACAGCTGCTCCACAACCAGATGTCCATGGGCCAGGGCGATGGTGTGCGTTTGCGGCATCGACGTGGCCATATGCCGGCAACAGCACCAGCTGGCAGTCGCCGCCAATGACAACAGGCCCACTCACGCACCTCAAGTGCCAGCAGCAGCCCCAGCAATGCTGGGTTAGTGCTGTCATCAGGACGCCCCAGGAGACCATGTGCACATGGCTCTGGACAGTCCCAACAGGGAACTGTGTCCAGTCAACACACACCCGCTTCCGATGACAGTACCCAGTCTGGGTTAGTACCGGATACGGTCCATAGCACCCCTGCCAGGCACAGGTACCGTGTCCGTGCCCACAGACACTGATCTGGATGACCTGACAGGTGCAGTCTGTGGCTGGCCACAAAACCCTGTACATGGCAGCCATTATGTGGGACTGTGTGCGTGCTTACACACATGCAGAAATTTACCACCTAGGGCAAACACATACACACACACACACTGCACCGACACTGGTCCACCCTGTACTGCTGCCCCTCACAAACACACATACACACAAATGTCAATTGGCGATAGCAGTGGCTGGCTTGGACATACCTAACCCACACCCTGTGCATATGATGACACTGTGCCACCTCCTGCATACTTCAACATCAATGCAGGAAAAGGTAAACACGTTGCTGATGCACAGGGTGACTACATAGATGTGTATAAGTAGTAACATGTTGGTAACTGTTCACTGTTCCACTATGATTGTGTGTATATCCCAACATTCCTGCTGCAGTAACTGTATGAATGTCCTGAATTGTTATCTGCACCCATACTACTTACCAAAGTGTACCAGCTGCACACCATCACATGCTACCATTGACTATGGGAATGTGCATCATGTGCTGTATTGTAGATTCAGCTATATGTATCTGTTCTGTCACACATGCATTTACACACACCCTGCTACCCCCACACATGCACACGCTCACCTGCCATTTCCATTATTTATTACCCTACATGAGTAGCTGTCAACACATGACAGGTACACATTTGAAAAGTGCACTATTTGGATTACTACCGATTTCCTCCTCTCTACCTGTACTCACAGGGTGCAGGCAACCTCATTAGTTTAAAAGTGTAATGTGCATCAGGTACTGTGGTTCCCTGATTGCCACATCCAACATGTTTTCCTTACGGAAATGCACACACAGAAACATCCCACATCCACACACTTGCCACATTCAGGTTTCAAAACACTATCTAGGTATGTTCTGGTACATGTGTGTGTTACAGTAGCATGTAGCACTATCCTGAGTACTGGCAGTTGTCTGTTGTCATGTTGTTTGTATAGGGTGCTGTCAACATCACTGTTTGTTAAGGGAAATGTGCACCCTGCAGTGCGTAGCCCCATTTGGCAAAAGCCACATCCCACCCCCAGCATTGTGCACACACACTTTCCATTTGCAAGATTCAAACCCCTACCTAACTGTGTTATGACACTAGAGGCAGACACATTAGCAGAGTGCACTATTTGCATTAGTAGGAGAAATCCTTTCTAATGCTGTACTTAGAGGGTGCTGACATCATCTGTGTTTAGGAAGAGGGATGTGCACCCTGTAGTGTGTTCTCCCAGTTGGCAAAAGGCACTTTTCCCTCACAGCATTATGCACACACACAAATCCCACTCACACTAACTCACATACATTCCCTTTGCAGGATTCAAACCCCTCTCTACCTATGTTATGACACTAGAGACAGACACCTTAGCAGAGCGCGCTATACAAATTACTGGGGAGTTTTAATTCAGGTAATATAGTTATAGAGTGCTGACATCATCAGTGTTTCAAAAGGGGAATCTGCATCCTGTAGTGTACTGTCACAGTTGCTAATAGGAGCATTTCCCACACACACATAGATGTGTTTGAGGTTTGCATATGTGGGGGATCCAGTACTCCAGTGTGATTAGTATATGGTTCGATTGCAACAATGAGGGATATACTTCAAGTGGTGAGCATTTTGTACTCATGTTTGTGATGATCAGGTCTAGTATATTTTCCCCTCTTGTGGGAATGTTGACTACTTGTTCCATAGCTAAAGAGTTTCTGAACTATGGGAACCCTAGAGCTTGGGTATTGTGGCTTGAGTAATGTTCACAGTCTATGTTTGGGTAGTTGAAGTCACCCAGTATGATGGTGTTTGCAGAGAAATCTATACTCTCCTGTGTCATCATGCAGGCTGTGTGGGATTCCTGAGTTTGAGAGGGTGATGTAAGAGCTCCTCTGTGTCTCTTTCCATGTGGTCCAGGGAGGTATGTCCCAGGTTGTTCACACCAGCATGGACAATGACTGCCTCATACTTGTACTTGCTGTGGAGTGACCTGAGTGCTTGTGTTGTGTGGCACATTCTATCACCCGACAGGTAGCTAAATGTGACCCTCACCTTGCTCAGTCTGGAGAGCGGGAAGTCAGTGTGTCTGACTATGGCATCACCTATTATAGGTGTATCACACATTGTGTTTGGCCTTATGGGCTGTGCCTGTTAAGAACACTGACTTTGTGAGGTCTGTGTTGCTTGAGATATGTGTTCATGTGGGATGCAGCGTGTCTGGCCATGTCATTTCTGTCAGTGGTCTGGTATGTATCACCTTTGGTGACATAGGTATTCATAT
Organism: Protopterus annectens; assembly: GCF_019279795.1. Classification (NCBI taxonomy): domain Eukaryota; kingdom Metazoa; phylum Chordata; order Ceratodontiformes; family Protopteridae; genus Protopterus; species Protopterus annectens. The sequence goes on along the minus strand of NC_056733.1, from coordinate 1,905,425,398 downwards.
GTCAGCTGGTGAGCATTTGCAGTGTTACCTACTGAAAGTGGTACAGCTTGTTTGTTGTACAATGGACTACATGCAGCCCTGCTTACAGTAGCTATGTTTGCATGCATGTTTCCTTGCAGTTACCCTGGAATACTGATCCGACCTGCCATGCAGAGTTACACAGCTTCTGTGGACTCCTAGTGACATCTGCATAGCTTACTATATGTATGTTCATGTCTCACTTGACAGAATGTCACTGTTTCTCCTGTGCACATGTATGTTGCCTGTGACACTTTGCATATGACTTACCTGGCATCTGTCCATGTGAGCAGTCATATATGCCACTGCAGGACTCTAAACCTGATGATGCACACACTCGAAACATTCCCCAGCATGGAGAACATCGCTATCTGTGCAGTAACAGATACCGGATTCAGGGCTACCAACAGCACCCCAGCACTACCAAGTTATACCTCATACCATGCTTTTCAGGCCCAAAACTTGCAGAAAACCACAAAAGGAGGGGGTGTATTGATATTCATCCAAGATACCCACACTTCCAGGTTGGTGGCAAAGCACCAAACATCAGAGACTATCCATATGCAAGTAACAATGGGTAAAACTGCCTTCCAGGTTATAGCCTGCTACAGACCACCCTCACAAACACAAGAACCGCACTTGGCCTTCCTGAAAACAGTTGGAAATATGTAGGTCTGTCCATACACCATTATATTGAGTGAGTTAAACTACCCAAACATAGACTGGGAGCATGACTGTAGCTCCAACACCCTAGCCCAAAGATTACTGGAATTTATATACCAAAATGCTATGGAACAACTTGTTACCACTCACACAAGAGGGGAAAACATACTGAACCTGATCATCACCAACATGGGGACTCTATGCTCCAGACCAGAAGTGTATCCCTCACTTATAAGATCAGACCATAAACTAATCTCACCGGATATTCACATCCCAAGGCCACCCCCTGCACAGAAGAATACAGTCAACAACTCATGTAAAGCATGTTCACACTCCTCATAAATGATGTGGAAACCTTCAATGCCCCCAGGCCTGTTGAAAATATGGACCAGACTGCAGATACCTGTATAAAGGTATTCTATGGACACCTTCAGGAATGCATGGATCATGCAATCCCAAATAAAAGCAAGACCCAATCCTCCAAAGGCAGACGTCCTGTGTGGTGGACACCAGCCATAAACAAACTATACAAAAGAAGGATGAAGCTACTAAATGATACAACAAACTCCCAAAATGTGAAGGCATCAGTGAAGAGTATTAGAAGAAAACTACAGGCACTCATAAGATTGTCTAAGGCCATCTTTGAGAGAAGATTCCACAAGACACTGAGGATAATCACAAAGCTTTCTTTAGTTATGTTAGGAACCTGGGTGGTAATTCCCAGATATGCTCAGAGGTAGTCCAAGATGTCAAAAGAAACACCAAACACACAGACATTGCCAAAATCCTAGTGGACAGGTTCACTGCTAACTTCTCCCCCCCCCTCCACACCAAAAGGGCAAATATTTCTCCCAGCAGAGTGCTGCCCCCTGACATCTCAGATGCTCAGGTAAGAGCTGCCCTCTCCAAAGCAATAAACACTGCATCAATGGGACCAGACAGTGTCCCAGGCTGTGTCCTACATGAACTCCAAGAAGAGCTACACCCAGACATAACACTACTGTTCAATCCCAGCCTTACTACACGATATGTGGCCAAAGAGTGGCGTACAGCAACAGTGGTCCCTCTACATTTAGGTGGTGCCTTAACGGATCCAGGACACTATCGCCCCATAAGTCTGAATAGCTTGGTCTGCAAAGCTATGGCAAGGATCATCATGAACCTCATAAATATAGATATTGGGGACCTACAGACACTGCATCATACACAGTTTGGCTTTGTCAATGGCAGATCCTGCCTCTCAAACCTGTTTGATTTTTTTGAAACAGTCACCAAGGCCACTGTCAAGGGGAAGGTGGTCTACACAGCCTACCTGGACCTAGCATAAGCCCTTGATACAATACCCCACTTGTGCATTCTAGGGAAGCTCACCAGTGTACATATTAACCCCTATGTCACTACATATATTGCACAGTGGCTCAAGGGCAGAACACACATGGTTAGAATTGCTGGAACCATGTCAGCCTCAAAACCAGTTACAAGTGGTGTCCCACAAGGCTCAGCCCTGGGATCTGTCTTGTTCAGTATATATTTATCAGAGGTACAGGCCAACATGGAAGTACTGTGGCTGAGCAAGTCGCAGATGACTGCAAACTGGACGCCATAATCAACTCTCCAGCAAACAGACGCATCCTCCAAAAGGGCCTCTTAGAAACAGACAACTTGTGCCACAACCATGGCCTCAAGCTGAATGCCAAAAAGTGTATAGTCATCCCCTTTAGCAAAAACAAAGTGACCACAAAGTACCACATATGTGTTAATCCATTAAGTACAGAAGAAGGAATTATGGACCTTGGGGCACACAAGTTGATACCATTCTCTCATTTGACAACCACATGGCCAAAGTGGTTAGAAAAACAGTTTATATAGGCCACCTCATCATGGAGGGATTCACATGTAGATCAGGGGGGAACATTGTACCTCTTTACTCATCCCTCATCATGCCCATGATTGACTACAATGCCCGTGTTGGCATGCACCTTACCAGACACCTGCAGTAACTGGAAAGACCACAAAAGTACCTCAACAAGAGGATCAAAGGGCTCAAACATATGCCACATACTGACTGGTTAAAGAAACAGCAGCTCTACTCAGTGGCATACTGCCTCTTCATAGGCAATCTGTGCCTGGCATATAAAGCCATGTCAAACCCTGACTTAATGGTCATGCTGCACCTCAGAATATCCAAATCCCATCAAGCTACACGCTGGACAGACTTGAACCTCAGGAGTGATCTACATAGGACATGCTGGAGGGACACATTCATAACTTAGAGGCTCCCTTCACTCTGGAATAGTAGCCCAATACAGGTTAGGCAGAGTCACTCAGTGACTGTCTTCAAGAGGAATATTAATGACTGGATGGGACATTGTAGGTTTACCCTGGGTATCACTTATGTGCCACTGTTAGACAGAGGCACAGTATACTAACCTTGGAAAAGGGCATAGCAAGATAAATTTACAATGCATGGTGAAAGCCACACACATTCTGGCTAGGTTTATAAATGCCCTAGGGCAGATAGCCTAGTATGAACCTATGAACCTATGTATCTTGTTCACCATTGGCCCTATGTGCTGTTAATCACCAATGCAATCTCAATACTATGGTAGCATGTGCAAAGGTCAGTTGTCAGTCACCTCTATGGTACAGTTGTGGAATATGTGAGTCATGTAGTAATGTCACAGCTGCCACATGTACACAGTCAACCCTATCCCCTACCCATGGATGTACAACACATGTATGAGATGGAAACACATAGCCAAACTGTGGACTAAGCACTCTGAACCCAGTACTGGCATAACCTGTCAGGTGGCATGAAATACTACAGTGACTGCAACACAAGTCTGATGTAGTCCTACACTGACAGCAATACAAGCACGGGAACACACAGGGCCATTCGTGGAGCCTAAGAATGGCATCCTGCCTGAGTGGCAGACACCTCTGCAGCTGGCACACAGGCATACGTTAGGCCTGAACACAGCACGCATAACACATAGCACACAAATCCTGTGTGCCAAACAAGCACAATCTGTACAGCTATACAACACTCCTGCTGCAGTTGCGTTAGGTACTTTTATTGTCCGGTACAGTGAGGTCATGCTCACCAGGCTGGACAAGGTGAAGGTCACAGTGATATGGTCATGGGGCACTATGGTCCACCACATAACACAAGCATACAGGTCAGTCAGATGCATGGACACATATGACTCAGTCATTGTCCATGCCACTACAGCTGACGTGTGATGTCCCTCACTGGAATACATGATAGGGAACATGGAAGGGCTCACTGAGCAAGTGGCACAGGCTGGTAGAACCCTGACCTTGGTTGGCATCATACCCTCACTAGGAATGCTGACATATTACTGAATGCTAATGAATTACTGTAGCTGCAACACCCTAGCTGAAAGGTTCTTAACATGCAGTCACTGCATTGCTATGGAACAACTTCTTACCACTCCCACAACAGGTGAAAACATGCAGCACCTGTTCATCAACAACATGTAGACTATATGCCCCAGACCAGGTGTGTATCCCTCACTACTAGGTTGATAGCATCTACATCTCACACTGTATATACACATCCCACATGCAGCACCTGCACAGAAGACCACAGTCATAATGTTACCCAGTGCAAATACCATGTATTCACATGTGGCAGGCATCACACATGGTAACTATTGAAGGTCACAGGTACATCTGTGTATTTGGCACACACATACATCATGTGTGCATTGCCATGACTGGTTTAATCGATGTCATGCATTATTGTGAGAAACAAACCGCACACATGGGCATTCTGTGTGAGCAAAACACACGTGACATGTCTGGAATCAAAAGTCATATATAATTGTGCTATTGTTTAGAAAGGGGTATGTGCATCCTGTAGTGTGTTTTCCCAGTTGCCAAAAGGGATGTTTTTTTCATACAAACTTACACACACACTAACCCCCCTACACACACACTTGCCACATTCAAGCCCCTACCTAACTATGTTATAATACTAGAGAGGGTTTCCTTTCTCCTGATTTACTTATAAGGTGCTGACATCATCGGTGTTTAGAAAGGGGAATGGGCATCCTGTGGTGTGTTTTCACAGTTGCCAAAAGGGCTGTTCCTTTTATACAAACTTACACACACACTAACCCCCCTTCACACACTCTTGCCGGATTCAAACCCCTACCTAACTATGTTATGACACTGGAGATGGATGCATTAGCAGAGCTCGCTATTCGCATTACTGGGAGGCTTCTTTTCTCCTGATATACTTATAGGGTGCTCACATCATCAGTATTTAGAAAGGGGAATGAGCATCCTGTGGTGTGTTTTCCCAGTTGCTAAAAGGAACATTTCCCTCACACAGACTTGCACACAGACCAACCACAATCACCCACACACACACACTCTGGATAAGCTGTCATTCCCTAGGGCAAACAGCCTAGTGTTGGCTTCTACACCCATATGTTTAACTGCCAGATGCACATTATTTGGTGCTGATAGCAGTGTTTGCAGGTCTTTATTGCCATCACATTTCCTGTTTGTAGGAACAACTTGTGTATCTGTGGAAGATGTTTGCATATGGGGGAAATCCACTATATCATGTATGTCTCTGTAGTCATTTAAGTGTGAGCACTGTTCAGATTGCTATAATGTTGTTGGTTATTGGAATAACACGTACATATACCAGATATATGTGGCAAAATGCTAAACTGATATTTGGACTAAGTGTGTGAGCATGCCCAGTTCAGCCTTCCCATAGCATGTTGTGTAAAAGATGTCTCATTTATCAAAGTGTGTGAGCATGCCCAGTGTGAGCTTTCCATATGTTGAACTCTGCAGCCCATCACATTTGTGGATGAGTGTGAACTTCAACAAATATCTCCTGTTTATGGTTGTGTGTTCTGTGTCATGTTGTGTAGTTACTGTACAAATGCTTTGTGTGAACACAACAGGGATTATACTGTGCCTGCAGGGTTTGCATGGGATACTTTGCATACAATTGTCAACATCTGTTCATACTGACCTAACACGGTAGTACTGTATAGTGTAGTGGTTCAGTACTTTCACTGTGGTGGACAGTATCCTGGGCTTTAGTCCTATCACTGCTTTACATTTCCATAGTGAGCACAACAGCCTGGTTAGGGTCCAGTTGTGCACATCTGACCATGTTGCATTATGTTCAGATATTAACTACTTACAACAGCCTCGTCCAACATCAGTAGTGTATTCCACAACATAGGTGTACATTGGCAAACGCTACCGATGTGCCCTAGGCCATTTCTAATGCTAGTCAGAGAGTGTGTTTGTCCTTCAACACATTGTAAGTGTAGTTTGCCATGACATATGTCATATTTAGTATACTGTGCCTCTGTCTACCCGTGACATAACAGTGATACCCAGGGTAGACCTACCATCTCCCATCCACTCATTAAGATTCCTGTTGAGGAGAATCAATGAGTGACTTTATGGATAACCTGTACTGGTAGTTTATTCATGCATGGGGGTGGCTTCTGTGTTATGGATAATGCAGTACAGCTTGTTCTATGTATGTCAGTGCTGGGGTTCAGGTCCCTCATGTGCATAGCTCACTGCCATTCAGATTGTACAAGGTGCAGCATGTTCCTTGATTCCAGCTTGGACATGGCTTTCTACATCAGTCACAGCTTGCGTCTGGGTGGCCAGCATGGCAGTGTGTGGAGTTGCACTCTTGTTTAATCAGGCAACACATTACATCTGTTCAAGCTCTGTGATACTCCTGGTGGGGTACTGTTGTGGACTTTACAGTTGATGAAGGTGTCTGCTGAGGTACACCCCACAGGGGCTGTTGTAGTCAATTGTGACACTGATGAAGGATAACTGCAGAACCACAATGACCTCCCCTTATCTAGATGTCATAACCTTCATGATTAGGTTGGTATATGGATTGCTTCTGTTAACACTACAGCCACATGTTTGTCCAATGCAGGATATCTATCACCTTGTGTACCCAGGTCTGTCATTACATGTTAAGTATGTAATGGGTTAACACCTATGTGGTAATTGGTGGTCACTTACTGTATATCCACAGAGGTTGACTATACAGTTTTCTCCATTTAACTTGCTGACATGGCTATGGCACCAGTTGTCTGTTTCTATGTGGCCCTTTTGTGGGATGCTTGTGTCAGCTGGAGTGTCAGATATGTTGGACAGTTTGTAGTCTTCTGCAAACATGTTCAGGCACAGTCCTTACATGTTGGCCTGTACCTATGGGGCATATATACCAGATGGGGAAGGTCCCAGGACCAAGCTTTGTGGGATACCTGTTATATGTGGTTTGTAGTCTGACATGACTGCAGCATGTCTGACCATGTCAGTTCTGTCGTTGGTCTGGTTTGCAACCCCTCTAGTGACATAGGGGTGTATATATAAGCTGGTGAGCATATCTATATTGAACACGTAGGGTATTGTATGGAAGGCTTTGCAAGGTCCAGCTATGCTATGTGGACCACATTGCCCTCATCAGTGACCTCAATTACTGTTTCAACTGAGACACACATGTTTAGGGGCAGGGTCTGCACTTAATAAACCCACACTGGGTAGGGTCGGGTGTCAATAGATCCCCAATATCTTTATGTCTGCGGTGCATGCTAATCCTTTCCATAGCTGTGCAGACCAAGCTTCTCAGGATTCTGTGGTGGTTGTTTTTAGTATCCATTCAGGTGACACCTTTCTTGAGAATGACCACTGTTGTTGTACACTGCTCTTTGGGTACATATCCTGTGGTAAGGCTGACATAATGTCAGGGAGGCAGCAGTCTGCTGGGAAAGATATTTTGCATTATGGGGGGAGGGGTTTGCACTGCACCTGTCAGGATGTATGTTGCCAACACGTGTGTGTGTTTGGTATGTTGTTTGTAATATCTGTGTGATCCAGAGCATATCTGGGAATTCACAACACGCTTCCTACCATCAGTTGCAGCAGCCTTGGGATTATCCTTAGTGTCCTGTACAATTTGTATCATAATAGGTTCATAGGTTCATATTAGGCTATCCACCCTAGGGCATTTGTAAGCCTAGCCAAAGTGTGTGTGGCTTTTGCCACCCCTTGCTATGTGAATATTATGGCCATTTATGATTTACTTAGCTGTGCCTCTGTCTGGACATGACACAGTAAAGACCCCCAGTGTACATCTACAATCTACAATCATCCATCCATTTTGCCAACGTCCTGTTGAAGAGTGTCAGTGAGGGGCTCTGCCTAACATGTAGTGGTATTCTGTTCCAGGGTGTGGAGAGCCTCAGGGTTAGGTATCTGTCCCTCCAGCACATCCTATTTGATTATGTGTTGAGGTTGACATCTCTGACTCACACAGCTCCGATGGCTTTGAGTTTTCTGGGGTGGAGCATGTCCATTACTTCTGTGTTGGACATGGACTTGTACAACAGACATACAATGCCTCTGTGTAGGCAGTATTTGACTGCATTCAGCTATGGTGTCTACAGCCAGGCATCATATGACATATATTTGAGACCCTTTCTAACTCTTGGTGAGGTACCTTTGAGGTCTTTCTAACTGCTGCAGGTGCCAGGTAATGTACATCCCAAATGAGGCATTGTACTACATTATGGGTCTGATAATGGAACAGTATAGGGGCACAATGACCTTTGTTGACGTAGATGTGAATCCTTTCATGATACAGTGTCCAATATAGACAGTCTTCCTAGCCAAATTGGCAATGTGACTGTCACATAACAGGTTACTGTCCACTTGTGTCACTAGGTCCCTGATTACTCCTTCCAGACATAATGGTTTACTACCTATGTGGTAATTTGTGTGTACCTTGTTTTGTATTTGGTGGTACATTCATACTATCCACTGTCTTCAGGTCAGCGGGGTGGGGTTCCTGTGTGTGAGAGTGTGGTCTGTAGCATGCTACAGACTGTACAGCAGTCTTGCCTACGGTTAGTTGCACATGGGTGGACTGCAATGACGTAAGCATTGTCAGTTAACTGGACATATAGGTGTCTGTGCTGAATATGGATACTCACCCTCCTTTTATGTTTTGTTCCAGGTTTTGTGGCCATAACACATGATATGTGGTATTACCTGGTAGTGCTGGTGTGCTGTCACGAGGCTTGCAGCAGGTTTCTATCACTGGACAGACATCAATGTTCTCCATACTGGGGACGGCCTCAGGAGCATGCATATTGAGGTTTACACGTCTGGCATTGATCAGTATTACCCTTCTGTTTCTTTCCAGTTTTGTTTTCTATGTTGGTGGGTTAGTCTTTACGGCCTTGCCTACAAAAGGATCTCTGTAGGTTGCAACAGCCTTAGGCAATATCCAGATGCCCATGGGTAACAGGTGCAAGCCATCCCTGGAACAGCAGCATGTCTCACTATGGAGTCACCTGTTACAACTGTATCAGGCATGTTGTTTCTCCTTCTGTCCTGTGACTGTTTGGCACACCAGCTTTGTGTACTATGTGTTACATGTGCTATGTCTGGAGGTTGTTTTATTGGGTGTCTGTTTTGGAGGCTTGTGTTGGAGTTGTGTGTTTGTAATTAGGGTCTCTGGGAATGTTTTTGTGTTTATGTGTTCGGTTTACAGTCGTTGTAGGTCTATGTGGGACTGGGTTTGTGGTGTATGTGGTTACCTTGTCCTTCTGACTAGTTTTGACAGTACTTATTTGGGGGTGCTCAGGCTCCGGTTTGGCTACCTGGTTGCGTCTATCACATATATTTGTATTTATTGGGGTGAGTTGTTGTTGTGTGTATACTTGGGACAGGTGTCACATTGCCTCTGGATTCACAGATTCTACTTGTATTGCCTGGCCTTAGTGGATTGTATGTGTGGACACATTTTATTGCCATACTAGTGATCAGTGATTACTTCACTTTTTATGTTTGATCTATCATGTGGTAGCTTCCTCATTCTCTTCAATGGTTTAGTAATTGCTGGAGTCCAGCATGCCAGATGCCTGGGTGTATGGCATTGTGTCTTGTTGTTATTAGTGATTGCAGACTCCAAGCACTCTTGGCTGTGTTCATGGTATGCCTGTATAACATGTTCTGCAGTGTGTCCCATATTCTGGACTTGCACAGGGCCTTTCATGGATTCCACATTGGTTTGTAGGGGTGCAAGCTATGCTTTATACATGTGTTTCACTGTGGTATTCTGGCCAGGGATTGGGGTTGGGATGTGTAACTACAGTGTGATTACTCTATGGTCTGGTCTTACCAGTGAGGGATACACTTCTCATCTTGACATCCAGTACACATATTTCTGATTATCACATCCAGTATGCTTACCCCTCTTGTGGAAGTGTTACATTTTGCATGTCCATTTTGTTTGATGGATTCTGGGAAATTGTCTACAAATGTGTCGGTGCTAGTATAATACAAAGAGTATAGTGACAAACGTCTCAAAAGCTGACTTCACACTTTTTCAGACTGAGATGGTATCCTTTAAGCCCACTGGGCCAGTGGAAACCACAACACACAATGGTGACTCCTTCACAGACGCTTTCTACGGACATCTCCAAGAAAGCATGGACCATGCAATCACAAATAAAACCAAGACCCTCTCCACCAAGGGAAAGTGGCCTGTCTGGTGGACCCCAGCCATAAACAAACTGTATAACAAATGAAGGATACTAATGCAAGACAGAGCTAAATCTCCTAAAGGGAAGGCAGCTGTGAGCAGCACTAGTAAAAAGCTACATTCTCTCTTAAAGACATCCAAGGTCAACTTTGAGACAAAATCACCAAAGACAATAAAGATAACCACAATGCCTTCTTCAGTTATGTCAGAAACCTGGGTGGGAACCCTCAGATATGCTCAGAGTTGGTACACAACAACATAAATTTCAGTGACCTGACAGATATTGGCAACATTCTGGCAGACAGGTTCAGTGCAATTTTCCCCCTCCCTCACCCCAAAAGAAGATAGTTATCACAGCTGAATGTAACCTCACTGTCATCTCAGATGTCCATGTGAGAGCCGCACTCATCAAAGACAAAAACACAGCATCAATGGGACCTGATGGTATCCCCAGTTGCATGCTACGTGAACTCCAGAAGGAGCTAAACCCGTATATACAAATGCTATTTAACCTTAGCCTTGCTACAGGATATGTACCTGAACACTGGCGTACAGCAACAGTGGTCCCACTCCACAAAGGAGATGCTTCCACAGACCCTGGGAACTACCACCACACAAGCTTAACCAGCCTTGTCTGCAAAGCTATGGAAAGAGTCATTATGGAGCTCTTAAACAGAGGCATTGGTGACCTACAGACCCTTGATCCCACCCAGTTCAGCTTTGTACAGGGCAGATCCTGCCTTTTGCACCTAGTTGACTATTTTGAAACTGTCAGTAGGGCCATTGATGAGGGCTAAGCGGTCCACACAGCCTACCTGCACTTGGCTAAGGCCTTTGACACAATACCCCACTCAGGCATCATAGACAAGCTCAACAGCTAAAATATAAAACCATATGTCACAGGATAGGTTGCAAAATGGCTAAGAAACAGAACCCATAAAGTCAACATTGCAGGTGCCTTGACAGATTCAAAGCCAGTCACAAGTGGTGTCCCACAATGATCTGTCCTGGGACCCCTCTTATTTGGCATTTACTTTTCAGATGTGAAAGCAAACATAGGAGGGTTGTGGCTGACAAAGTTTGCAGATGACTGCAACCTAGGCACCATAGTGAATACATCAGCCGGCACACACATCCTACAGAATGCCCTCACAAAAACAGATAGCTGGTGCCGGAATCATGGCCTGAAACTGAATGCAACTGATGTGTAGTCATCCCCTTTGGGAGGAACAAAGTACCCACAAATTAACACATAGACAGCAACCCACTGAGCACAGAAAACAAATCAGACACCTGGGGACCCATGTAGATAGTGACCTCTCGTTTGACACCCATGTTGCCAAAGTGGTTAGAAAGACTTTCTATCTTGCCCACCTTATCATGAAGGGTTTTCCATCCAGATCAAAGAAGGTCATTGTACCCCTATACTTCTCCCTTATCAGGCCCATGATTGAATACAAAGCCCCATTTGGTATGTACCTCACCCAGCACTTGCAACAGCTGGAGAGACCCCAAAAGTACCTTACCAAGAGGATCAAGGGTCTACAACACATGTCATATGCTTCCAGACTAAAGAAAATCCAGCTTTATTCAGTAGCATACCACCTACTTACAGGTGACCTATGCCTGACATACAAGACCATGTCCAATCAGGATTTGGTGGACATGCTCCACTGCAAGCAATCCAAATCCACCAGAACCATGAGAGCTAAAGATTTGAACCTCAGCACATACATGTATAGGACATGCTGGAGGGACAGAGTCATAACTCAGAGGCTTCTCACACTCTAGCACAGAATCCCAGTTCATGTTAGACAGAGTCCCTCACTGACTCTCTTCAAGAGAAATCTGGACAAGTGGATGTGAGATCATAGGTTTACCCCAGGTCCTCCCTGTGTCACTACTAGACAGAGGGACAGTCAACTTATTCGATTAAGTAAGGGGGTCATAATGTGTCACTACTAAGTCAGAGGCACAATATTCGGAATCTATTCTGTACACTTATTACCACTATAAGGGGTGGCAATAGCCACATCACTATGGCTAGGCTTATAAATGCACTAGGGCAGATAGCCTAGTAGTAAACTATGAAACTATGAAACTATGGTGTATGTGTAGGTATTTTCAGTCAAGCAATATAATGTGGTTTGGGGGGCTTGATATCTTCATGTATTCCAACATAGGCCTGGTGCAGTTCCTGCTATTAGGACAGTGGTCTGCAGCAAGCTATATAGTAGTAGGCAGTTTTAGCCATTGGTATTTGACCATGGCTAATCCATGCTGCTTCTTGTTGTGGTACCAACATGGGGTGTGGTTATCCATGACATTTATTGCTAGTCACCCTCGTTTTGTAGCTTGTTCCATGTTTTGCAGCTGTACATCACTGTATGAGGTGTGACCTGGTAGTGTTAGGGTGCTGATGTGGGCTTTGACCCAGTTTTCTATTACAGCACTGATATCTACATTCTCTATACTGTGTGCATTTACACTGCATGCATCTTGCTGTTTATACTTCTGGCATTGGGTGGCATTACATCTAGGTTCCTATCCCTTGTGGTACCTATGAAGGTGGGTTTGTGTTTTTGTGGTTCATGATTGGTGAGGGTGGATGTTAGTCAGGGTCCTCAGGTGTGCATATGGTACATGGTGTTACATTACTTAACACATGGCATTCATGCCTCAGGTGGTGCTGCAGGGCTGCCTCTGTCGGATGCACATACTACACTCCCTGTACATGTTTGGAAGCAGGTTGTGTCATGTTAGGTGTCCCTGTTACTATATGAGTGAGTCGGAGGGGGTATCAGTCCCAGTGTTCCTACTGAGCCAGTGTATGTGCTATGCGTTGCCTCTATGCCAAGGCCAGGGCATACTGGGCACGCCTCCTTCTGCCTACTGGGGCAAGGTCAGGTTGTTCCTCCTCCGAGTCACCCTCTGCCTGTGGTGGCCTTGGCAATAGTGGGGGTATGTTTGGCCCAGCCCTATGCTGGTCCTGCTGCAGCTGTTTCCGCAGGATCATATTATGTAGCATAGCACATATCATGATCATTTGGGTACATGTAGTTGGTGTGTACTGCAAGGCTCCACCAGATATGTCCAGACACCGGAACTGTGACTTGAGCAGCCCAAACATACGCTCTATGACATTACGTGTTTGTGCGTGTGCCTCATTATGGTGTTCCTGTTCAGGTGTGTGTGCATTCCTGATGGGTGTCATCAGCCACGGCTCAAGTGCATAACCTGCATCCCCCACTAGGTGTCCGTGTGGGAAGTCCCCACTGGCAAATGATTGGTACAGCTGCATCAGATGCCAGATGTGGGAATCATGGTAGCTCCCAGGGCAGCCAGCACACACATTCATTATTATGCCCTGGGCATCACACACGACCTGGCAGTTGATGGAGGGGAATCCCTTGCGGTTAATATAGGCTCTACCATGCTCACCAGCTGGTGCTTTGATGCGTATGTGCATGCAGTCTATTGCACCCAGTACCTCAGGGTATCCCGCTATTTGCTGGAAGAGATGCATATTGCTGGCCAATACCTCACGGGCATTGGGGAAATATACATGATCACCGACATGTGCTGACATGGCATCCAGGAACTGGTGCAGTACCCTGGAGGCTGATGCCTGTGATATCCCCATCATATCACCAGTTGGTCTCTGGAAGGTACCTGTTGCTAGTATTCTTAGGCCAACACATACCTTGGTTTCCACTGGGATGGGTTCCCCTCTGTTGGTTCTGTGTGTGAGACGTGGCCTGCACAGCTCAACAATTTGCTGCAGAAGGTCTCTGTCCACTCTGTAGTGCTCTAATATCTCCAGCTCATGTAACCCATGGTAGGTGACCCTGGGCCTGTATACTCTTCTCCTTCTCCTCACTCTGGGTTGTCTGTCAGCATCTGCATTGTCACCACCCTCAGCAATTCGCCTATGCCTGATTATAACAGCTATGGCAGCCCCTAGCATTTCTGCTCTGAGTTCAGCTTTTTCAGTTTTCAATTCTGATAGCTTACTCCTTTCTTGCAGTATCTCTTGAGAGAAACACCCTGCACTGCTGTTTGCAGTGTTTTAAGTGCTGGGTTGGGCTTCTAGTCTGCCTGTGTAATTGCCTGCTTCTAATTGTTATCACCAATTAACTCCAGCAGTACCCTCTGGCAGCTTCCTTGTAATCTGGTTGTTTCCTTTTTCCTCTCTGTTTCCTCAGGGGGAGTAATGTGCACACCAGCATAATTACGCTGGTGTGCACATTGCTCCCCCTGAGGAGCAATGTGCACACCAGCATAAGCATGCTCACAGTAACTTAAACGCGCGCACACATCCTTACACGGTTTGAACTTGGCTGATTCATGGTAAAACGCTGCCAAGACATTGCCTTACACACGCAGACGCCCACGCAAAAACCGTTGTAAACGGTTTGCAACACGCTCCCACATGTTGAACCTGCCTTACACGAGCGCACACGCGTCCATGCATGTATATCAAGAAAGTTTGAGTGTAGGGATAGTGTGCACCCTCTATTTCTTGACTTTCCTAGTGTTCTGTTGGGACACACCTCTCTCCCTGATGTCTGTCTGTCATCTGTCATGTTACACTCCCCTCCAATGTGATACATTTATTTCTATCATTCCCCCCCGTGATGTCACCTACCTCTTACTCTATTCCTCCCCCTTCTGTAACTCTTACACTACTCGGAAAGTGCTCATTACATATGTGGCAGTGTGATTCAGTATTGAAACCCTCATTTACATAGGATTGCCTAGTAATGTTTAGTTACATCTCTTACACTGAGCTTCCCCCCCTTGGCAACCACTACACAGTGGCCATATTGTTTTATTAAAGATTATTAAAGATTTATTTTCGTGTATACCTAAGGAGGACGGAATAAATAGGTTTATGAAGAGTGTTAACATCTATAGTGAGTTGGGGGAAGATAGAAAAGAACTAATAAATGAGTTTATTAGTATTGTATTGGACAATAACTTCATATATTTTGATGGGGAATATTACAAGCAGAACAATGGTGTGGCAATGGGGGCAGCCTGCGCCCCCATTTTCGCAAATCTTGTATTACTAGATTGGGAGAGTGAATTTGTGTTCAGCACGCCCTGGTATAAATACATGATGTTATATGTCCGATATTTGGATGATATTTTTATTTTATGGAAAGGAAAAAAGGAAGAATTTACCCATTTTGTTGATTATATAAATAGCACTACAACTTACCTAAGGTTTACACATAATTTTGACTACAAGGGCATTAACTTTTTGGATTCCTATGTATTTTCTGATGGTACACAATTTCAATCTAAAATATTTAGAAAAGAAACCTTTTGCAATAGCTACCTTGATTATAACAGCAATCATCCATATGCCCAGAAGAAAAGTATTATTAAAGGACAATCCATAAGAGTGGCTAGGATGACCACGGTAAAGGAAGACTTCCTCAAGGAGATGGCCTTTTTGAAAAAGTTATTTATGGATAGAGGATATCCAGAAAATTTAGTGCAGGATGTTATCATGTATATTATTAAAGAGTGGGGAAAGAAATATACACCGGTGTTGGGTGTAGGACCATCACCAAAGCAGACAAACATGGAGGCTAGCAACTCTAATACAGCACAAGATGGTCAAAATCTTCAAAGGGCATGCATTGTAAAGTTTGGTAAACAGGCAAGTGAAATCAAACGGATTATTGATAACAACTGGAATATCATTACTAGTGATGATAGTATTAATGAGAGATTGGGGTCAAGGCCACTGTATGTATATAAAACTGATCATAACATTAAGAGAATATTTGAAACAAGATCCCATATTAACAATAAACAAATACATTTAGGAAAGTATGGGACCACTAAATGTGGACACTGTAACCAGTGTAGTAGTATTATAGATAAGGATAGTGTAGTACTTGACAATATCTTAAGAAGTAAGATTAGCTTTAGTAAAGGGAATTGCCAGACACAGCATTTGATATACTTGGCAATATGTTCCTCCTGTCATCATTTTTATGTGGGTAAAACGGACAGGCGATTAAAAGATAGAATATATGACCATCTGTATTGTATATGTAAAAAAGACACTAATAATGCCTTGTATAGGCATTTAAATAACAGCTTGGGTTGCAAAGGTTTCCTGTTTGGAATTTTGGAAGTAGTGAAGCAGAACCCTAGGGGAGGTGACATTAAGGCACTTGTTTCAGAAAAGGAAATCAAATGGCAAATTAGGTTAAATGCAGCAACACCTCCAGGACTAAATGATAGCATACCCACTAAACCCCTTTTAAGAAATTAGTAATTGTTATTCATATTTTTCGGTATACATGTTTTTTAGCAATCAATATAGGTATTATATATTAATAAGCATAGAATATATAAAACATATGCAATGAATTTTATTTGTAGCAGATGTGGAAAATAATGTGTTATGTAAAGAAATAGTAAATAAGTAGTATAATGGTTTTTAGTAGAAGTATGAATTTTGATGTGTGCTTTTTATTTAACTATGTGAATATATGTTTGTACATTATGTCTATATAGTAGTTTTAAAACATATATAATTGCTAATATTTATGAATGAATGATGCAGTTTTTGGATATTTTAGAATATACTATTGAAAATATGTTAGTGTTATTTATGTATTTTTATAAGATTATATTATTAATAATGATAGAGTTTATTTAGGAATTTATGGATATACCTGTTACTTTAAGCCAGTAGGAATATCTAATTGATTAATTGTATGTTTTTGGCGGTTATTTTAGTATATATAGGTCTATCTAAGGTGTATTAAGTGTTCTGATGAAGTCTACGATTGCGTAGATGAAAGCGCTAAACTAGTTGTCTTTTATGTGGTTAAATAAAAGAATATCGAATTTTGGATCGTGACTGCTTCACTAGAACTTTTTTGTGGTCTTGGACATTTGGTTTGTAGTGAGTTCTAGTTTTTTGGAGTTTCACATTGTTTTTGGTCTGCTAGTCCCTGCATTGTCATTCCATGTAATACATAAAACCCACAATTGTGAGCTTATAAGCTTCGGTTTTCACTTTTAAGCAGCGCACCCCGTTTGCGTGGGTGTGCGCTGCAGTTAAACATCAAAATCCCCCGAAAAAAAAAAAGTTATTTTAAATAATTTTGCATCACTTTTTAATGCCAATGGCCACATATTTGGCCATTGGTATGCTAGATGACACATATGCACCCTTTATTTGGAGCTGACATAGCTCCGTTGTCAATTTTGCAGAAATGTACTCAGTTGTCAGCTGAGTACATTTCTGCAGCTAAAACGGCCGTTACACGGACTGGTTTGGGCTTCCTGGATCGCTCAAATACCTCATTTGCATATCTTTGAGCTGCAAATGAGGTATTGAGCATTTCCATGCCCAGTCCGTGTAAGAGACGTTTTAGCTGTCTCTTACACGGAGGTTTGGGCTGTTCCTGGATCGGGAGGCTTACACGGAGGCTTACACTACTCTTAAACTCCATGTAAGCCTTCATGAATCCGGCCCTTTGTGTATTGTTTATGAATTCAACAACAGCCTTGCCACAATGCTTATGCCGTCTATTCACTTAGAAAGGTTCCACTAAGTGTTACACTTTGTGGAAAACTTTATGAATCTGGCCTTAGGTGTTATAGGGGTAGTGGAATTAACTTTGTCAAGTATAAAATTAAAATTAAGCACCATGAAAATCTTGCCTCTTTAAATATACTTAGAATATTTTTAGTGAACTTAGCGGCTAACCCTGAAAATTAAAAAGCTTTAGTCAAAGTATGCCATTTTGAAATGCAATATTTACCATAGTCAGTTTTCCTTTATCACTGTAATGTGAAATAACTTTAACAGCAGAAAGTTTTCATAAAATGATTAGCACTTTTATTTATTTTTTTATTAAAGAAAGATGATGAAATGACTATATATGCATTTAAGTAAGTCTTTTAACAAAATAATTTTATGACTATAAGTTATCAAAGATATAAAAATCTACCCCTCTTTTACAGATCATTTGACCTATTAAAATTTAATGAAAGCATGCATAGTTATTAAAAAGATAAATATTTCTTAGAAGTAAAACCCTTAATGAATAATAATATCTTAAGTAAATTCAACTTAAAAACATATAAAGGTCATATTTAATGAAGTAGAATTAACAAATAAATATCAAAGAAATGTACAAAATATAAAATATAAAAAGGAGGCATGTCCCCAAAACTATTTATTAACATGAAAACCCCAAAGTTTGGTGTTTTAAAAAAGAAAAATTAATAAATGCAAAGTAGTCGTGCAACCTAATTGCAGAATTAAAGTAATTATTTAGCTGATAGAAAAAAATGTATAGCCCATAACTTCCTAGAATAACCTGCAAACAAGATCCTCAGAGAATATATACAACTCCAAGTGAGACATAATCAACAACTTAGAATAAAGGAAGTAATTTAAACCCAGTTCACAAGGTAGGAATCAATGTACTACTTTAAAATAATACACAAAAACTAAGACAGTCTTAAAATCATATTCTTCAAAAGAAATGTGTGTACACATCTTTAATTCCACATTCATGGCAGCATAAATCCATAAACATTGTAAACAATAAAAGCTAAGAAAAGCTTACACAACAGACACAAAACAAACAAGAAAATGTGAAATAAGAAAACAAGTAGTGAGAAACTGGAAAAAAATGAATTAGCATAGCCGGACTCTTAAAAGCAAAACTTCCAATAACTACTGTCAGTCTAAGTAAAATACTTCTGAATGCAATACTAAAAATATTCAAACTGAAGAAGAAAATTCACATATGATTATATGAATTAGGATGCATTAAAGTTGTCTGCAAATTGGCTTCCAGTTCCATTCTTTTTCCCTTTGTTTCAATGTTTTAATTTCAGTTCTACTTTGTTTTGCATTTTACTATTATAATAGATAAATAAAAACCTTATTCATACACATCAAGTAAGTAGAATCTGTCATAAAGTACTAGAGATAATAAATAATAACAAGGATTTAGTAATACAAGGAGACATAAATAAGAAAATGAAGCTCGGAATAGGTGACAATGATAATACATTGCCCCTTGAAACTGAGACCACAGCTTTGAAATTGAAATAATTAAAGATAATAGCATGAAAAAGAAACTAGAACCTGTCCTCATGGTGCAGAGGGATGTAACCCTGTATACAACACAGACCACAAGTGTTCGACTAGGGACATTGGCAATATAGGAAAAGAGCCATGAATATGGGAGTGAGTGATCAATGCCTGCTTACCCATCCATGATTTAGGAAGGCAGCTGTGGTTTACTCATTTGAATGACAACTAGAAGGAAAATGTGAGTGTTGCATCCAAGGGGTACGAGCTTATTGAACATATGCTGCCAATAGTCTGGTGTGCACATATGACAAAGAAGTAATGTGCGAGAGAAAATTTGCTTCCAAGGGCATGATGCAATTGGAGATCTCAAGTGAGATACTGTGGGGTTAGGTTTCCAGGAGAGGAGAAATACCATTCTGGCAGACTGGCCGGTCCATTCCCTGCTACCCAAATGTCACTTCTTATTGGAGGATGGAGCTGCTATGGCTAGATAAGGGAACAAAAGGGCCAGTGGGGCCTCACCTAGGAGCAGGGTTTTCCAATTCCCATTCTGTATTTTAACAATGGCAATATGAATCCCAAGACAGGAACCAAATGTGTCACAAGGCTCTCACCTACTCATGTAGGAAGCTCAATGTATAGCATTAAAGGTTTGGGGCTTGATTAGCTTCCCATTGACCTAACTCTGGGAATAATGAATGGGTCATTTGGATGCAGGTAGTAAGTTTAATCAAGCAGATGACTAAAAAAAAAAAAAAAGAAAAAGGAGACAAAAAGATGAGAAGATAAAGTAGAAAGAATGGAAATTAGACAAAACAAATGAAGTACAGCAAGACTTCATAACTAACTCAATGGTAGCATGAACTCCACCTGGTCAGTATAAACAGGTATGCAAAAGAAAAGAGAATAGAAGAAAAATAAACAATATTTAATAATACATATAAACTGCCAGAACTGCTTTATACATATTAACCTGGTAAACCCAATAGTCAAAAGTATCTATTTCAGGTGTACCTATAAATATATATATATATATATATATATATATATATACACATTTTATATATATATATATATATATATATATATATATATATATATATATATATATATATATATATATATATATATATATATATATATATATATATATATACACATTTTATATATATATATATATATATATATATATATATATATATATATATATATATATTTCATATATATATATATATATATATATAGAGAGAGAGAGAGAAAGAGAGACGGTGAGAGAGAGAGAGATAGTAAGAGCCAAAAAGGCACTGAAGCACTGGAGGCTGGACATTTGTAAAATCGTAGGTTTATTCTATGTTCACAAACTAAAATACTAGCCCACTTGATTTTGCAGCTTCAGAATAGAACAGTTTTTTCATGACAGTTTTTTTTTTGTTTCACTGTAAAGAATAGCTACTGCTCAAACAAAAAATAGGAATGAGCAAAGAGAGGATGCAACAAGTTGTGGTACAAAGCACTGACTGCAGGCTTTAATGAATTCTCCATGGTTAACTTCCATTTGGATATGACATGCCTTTGTGGTTGGGCACTGGGAAAAACGAGGCATACTGTACTTAAGATTCAGCTGTCTCATGTGTGGCTAGTGTGGGCATCGGTGCCAGTAGTAACAACTCTGGCTGTTAGTAATTTTGGCATAATGGTTAAGATCTTCACCTCCTAGACACAAGGCACAAAGTTTGATTCTGAGCTTGGATTATTTGCTAGGCTTAAAATGTTTTCTCAGAGCAGTTAGCCTAGTATTCTCCTGTCAGCATATGTTAATTTTGTGTTACAATGAATTATGACCAATTGCAGATTACCTTGGTTTCTGTATTGTATGCAGATATCTGATGTATATCACACATAATCTGCACACTTACTCTACTAGTCTGTGTAGTAGCTGACAAGGCATCATCTATACAACCTACATTTATTTATTGAGTCATTATCTCATTCATTTAACTAACTTTATTAACTGGATATGTGAACTTCTCTAAAAATCACATTAAGCCATGAACCAGGCCAAAAGGCAGTAACGATTTTTCAAAACAACTTCACAAACAGATTACTACCTGAGTTACATTTCAAACCAACATTTACATTCAGGGTACATTATAATCAAAGGCTAATATAGTTGTGCTTTTGTATGAATGTCATTTGCACAAATTACTTCATTCTGTACAAGGATACTAGCATTAATACACTAGTTAATAACTAATATAGTTGTGTGCATCCATGAATGTTATTTGCAGATATCAATGTATTATATATAAGGGTACCAGTGCAATTTATTTACATATTTATGAAGACTGCATAACTGTCTCGGTGCAACATTATAGTTCCACATTGCTGACTCTAGTGTGACTTTTAGTAAGATATCTTAGTACAGTTGCCACCTGTACCATTGTCAGCAGGACATTCATGGGTTGAGCTACGTTATCCTGTTGTCTGCTGTGTAAAGCAGTGGGACTTTAAAAATCCCATTTTTAGACCGCACTGAATTGTTGTGGCAAAACGCATATATTTCTATTTTTTTACCATGGCAATTCAGTTACGTCACCAAGTTTACCCTGCTAGGTCTGGATGTTGTAAATTGTGCAGCAATTGGCTCGGCTGCAATTTGTGAAGGGGAAAGGGATCGGGGCAGGAAGAGCCCTACAAAATCACGTCTGTAGTGCATTTTTTATTAGCACTTTTACAGCTGCTAATATGAAAAGTACTGCGATTTTCCTTTTTTTGTTTGTTTTTTACAGCCAGAGAGAGACACTCACTCACTCACTCACTCACTCACTCACTCACTCACTCACTCACTCACTCACTCACTCACTCCAGCAGCCAGATCCAGCTAGCCAGCTAGCCACTCCAGCATGCAGCCCACCAGACAACTAGCCACTACTGCAGGCAGCCAGCCAGCTAGCCACTCCAGCAGACAGACAGTCAGCCAACCAGCTAGCCACTCCAGCAGGTAAGCCAACCAAACAGCCAGCCACTCCAGCAGGAAAGCCAGCCAGCCAGCTATTCCAGCAGGGAAACCAGCTTGCCCAGCAAAGGCTGTGATTGTAGTGGTGAATACAAATAGTATTTTATGGATCTAGATTTTTAAAATGTGAATATTGTGTTTTATTTCAGGTTTTTAACTTTTTAATGTTTAGAGGTAAATGGGGCACACTGTACAGCATTTAAGTCTGTGCAGTAGTTATTTTGAGATTTGCAAGTAGTTTTTAAAGGTATAAAATTATCTACATATGTGTGTATAGTGTGTGTATGTGTGTGTAGATATATATATATATATATATATATATATATATATATATATATATATATATATATATATATATATATATATATATATATATATATATATATATATATATATATATATATACATAGATACATATATACACACACACACACACACACACACACACACACACACACACACACATATATATATATATATATATATATATATATATATATATATATATATATATATATATATATAATTTCATCTACAATTGTGGTTGTTTTGAGATAATTTGGAATCAGTAGTTTTTAAAGGTTAAAATGTGTGTATAGAAGCTTTTTTTATTATTTGGGGGGGGGCAATCTTCACAGATAAATGTGGTGTCATTGATATATTTCTGTTGTTATTGTGACTGTTTCAGGGTATTTTGTGTTTACAGATGGAAATGTTTCAGGACAGTTTACACTTTTTGAGTGGAAATGTATGCAATTTATTTTTTTACTGCTGTCTTCAAGACGTTAAGTTGTACTGCTTTGGGTATTTTTTATAGTGGTTGTTACTGATGACTTGCAAGAACTGCTTTTAAAAGTGAAAACATGTATGTGTGTATAACTTTTTATTTTTTGAGGAAAAATGTTTCATAGGTATAAGTATTGCATTTTGGTATTCTACTAGATACATGTTGTCATAGCTGTTTCAAGATCGTTTGCTTTTATAAGCGGAAATGTGTGTATTTTATTTTTCATACTGTCTTCAATAAATGTAAAATGTACTGCTTTGATTATAATGTGAATGTGGTCATGCTGCTGTTGGGTCTGTTCTTTATTGCATCATTGTGCTGGGTAAATTAGTGCTGTAGGTTTATTCCTATTGTTCTTATTAATTGCTGTGATCTGAGGTAAATGAGGTCCATGGGGTCTGCTGTACATTGGAATTTATTTTTGACTAGCTGTTTAGTGATGTCTTGCAAGAAGTACTTTTAAAAGGGAAAATGTTTGCTTAACTTTATTTATTTATGTAGTTATTTATTTATTTATGGGGAGAGGCATGTTCAGAAGTTAACGCAGTACATCTGGAATTGTGCTAAAACATGTCATCATTGTTTCAGGATAGTTTGCTTTTGTAACTGGAAATGTGTGCATTTTATTTTTAATGCCATCTTCAATAAGTTTAAAATGTACTGGTTTGAGTATAGTGTGAATATATTTGTGCTGATTTTTGGGCCTGTTCTTTATGTCTTCATTGTGCTGGTAAATTAGTTCTATAGGTTTAGTGAGAGAGTGTTTCGTAAGCGTATTTATGAGCACTTAAACGCTATAGAAACTAAAAACCCCAACAATTCCCTCTATAAACACACACTGACTTGTACAGGACAAGCTAGGTTTAAATTTGGAATTTTAGAAATTATTTTGAGGGACCCTAGGGGAGGGGATTGGGGTAATAGGGTTTGTAGCAGTGAGATCAGATGGCAGCTCAAACTAGGAGCTATGTACCCACCAGGTATTAATGAACATTTTTCTTTGGCACTGATTTTAAAAGATAAAGCACTGATATTGTAATTTGCAAATTATGCTGATACATCTTATAAGAATGTTTTTATAGTGTTTTAAAACATTTTTAAAATGAGGAAATGTCAATTTTTTTATGTGTTCAACTGAGGGGTTAATTTTGTATTAAATTTATGGATTAATTATCACTTGTTGCTTTTTAATTGAATGGGGGAATTGGGATTGTTATTTAAACAGCTATAATGATGAGACACTTTGGTTTGATAAAGTCCAGGATTTATGTGGACGAAAGCACTTACCATTTAGTACCGCTGTATTGGATTTACTCTTGTTGCTGCTATTGGCTGGATTCCCTGTCATTTAATTGACTTTCCTTGCAATTTTTTTCTGTGAATAAAACTGTGGTCTTACACTACGGACTGTGGAATTTTCATCTTTGGGCTATGGCAAGTTTGACCAAGGAGGAGTTTTGTTTTATTTAGTTCTATAGGTTTATTATTTCATTTTTTCTTAATTGCTGTGTTTGGAGGTAAATGGGGTCTGTGGGGTCTGCTGTGCACTCTAATTCATTTTAGAGTGGCTTTTTAGGGATGATTTGCAAGAAGTACTTTAAAGTGAAAATATGTGTCTAACTTTATTTTTTGAGGGGTGGGGGGCATGTTCAGTGGTAAACAATGCATTTGATGTTCTACTAATAGATGTCATTGCTTGTTTCAAGATCATTTGCTTTTACAGCTGGAAATGTGTGTATACTTATTCATTTTAATGTCATTTTCAGAATGAACTGTAGTTTGGATATAGTGGTACAAGATTGTCTTGTGGCTGTCTTGGTGTCTATCATTTGTTCTTTATTGTGCAAGGTAAATCATTAATGTTAATCTATAAAATATCTTCCCACCCTGCTTAGATGTTGAGTGTACTATGGCTACAAAGCTAAATCTGTAGCTGTTCTTTTTAATATTTTTAATGGTTAAAAAAGGTGCATGGTTTGTACCTGTGCCTTTTTATCTTAGATGTTTTTCTGGTGCAACGACATACAACTACTACCAACATACCTCTCAATTGTCCTGATTTTTGCAGAATGTCCATCTTTTTGCTTCATATTTGTGGTCTGTTGTCAATAAAATTTGAGGTTATCTGGCAAATCATTTGGGTTTGAAGTCACAAGTGTTTCACTGTACAAAATATGTCATCAGCTGTTAATGGTTGCCATCTTTGTAGATGCCCAAAATGGGACGTTCTTACTGAAGTTTGAGATTGTGCAGGAAAAAGCACGCCATCATTAAATGAAACCATCTCAACTAGGTGCACTGATACTGATGTTCTTCATGTTTCACTGTTGTAGTCATCACGCTTGGGTTGTCTGCCTGTGGGTAGTCCTCGGTTGGTCCGAATGCCGGAGGCTTGGTGTTTCTGCATCGGATGCCATCGCTTCTTGGGGAGCCTTCTGTATGGAATCTGCATGCCCTCCCTGTGGTCGCATGGGTTTCCTCCAGGTGCTCTAGTTTCCTCCCACATCCCAAAGACATGCTGTAGGTGGACTGGACACTCTAAATTGGCCCTAGGCATGAGAACATGCATGAGTGTGCCTTCTGAGGAAGCTTGGGCACCGTGCTGGCAACCCGACACCGTAAAACTCCTCTGCCAATCATGAGCAGACAGGTGATCCTCTGTGGCGACCCCTAACTGGGAAAAAACAAAAGAAGAAGAAGAATGCCATTAGTTTGAGAACAAATTCAGAGTTTATATATTCTGAAAATTCATGCCAGTGCAAAACCTATTAATTTTCTGAGTTTGTAAGAGCAATATTTAAAATTTGTCCTAGCTTTTGAGACTTTATCCCCCGCTCCCATTATTTGTGTTTTTGTTCAGATTTTTTGCTCCCAAGAGGCTGAGAGCTATGGCTACCAGCTATGTTAATGTCAAGTTTTCAATGGCCAAAATGCACCATCCCCTATTACATCATTAACTGTTCTACCTTTTTAAATGGTTTATAGTCTTAATTCCTCAGCTCTTGCAAACTGCTTCATGTTTCAGATGCCAATGAATTTATGACAGTTTTCAGATGCCAATATTTTTATGACAATTTTCAGATGCTGTGTTTTTCAAACTGATTCTTTCAAATGCCAGGGTTTCTAAGCAGTTCTTTTGCATGCCAGTGTTCCTAACCATTTCTTTCAAATGCCAGTGTTCCTAACCATTTCTTTCAAATGCCAGTGTTTCTAGACAGATCTTTTGTGTGCCAGTGTTTCTTGCCAATTCTTTCATGTACCATTATATTACTGTATCCTGCTAACACAGGTTTGCTAAACATGCTATAAATATATCAGGTAAGTACAAATTCGAGAATGAAGAGAGCAGCAACTTCATGACAGTTTACCACCAATAAGAGAATGTACAAGTGGCAGGATGCTTGGAAAATGGAATTCAACTGGACTGAGAAATATAATGATGTAAAAGCATTCTACAGGTACTGCAAAAAGGAATTCCTACCCATCCATGGTGGAAGAAATGATGTTGTATGACATGAAGCAACTGAACAACATAAGACTGCTATTTTACAAGCAAGATCCAGTCACCTGATGACAAGGTGGACAAAGAACATAAACATTGAGGGACCAGAGCTTAAGATGATTGCAGCAGAAGCCTCTGAGGTATTCCATGCATTTAAGCACAGTATTTCCTGTAACAGTTTGGACTGTGCAGTAAAATTGTTCAGCCAGTTGTACAGCAACTCAAACATTACAAAAAAACTATCTTGTGGAAGAACCAAGGCTGAAGTAAGGCTAAAGCCATTGTAAAAAAGTTTTGGGACCACACTCATCGAACACCTCCTGCATGACCTTCAGAAAACAGGCACTTCATTTGCATTACCATTGGATGCTTCCAACAAGGGAAACATAAAATTATTTCCACTCATTGTGGGGTATTTTTCCGAAGAAGAAGGGGTGGTGAATGGTCTTTTGGACTTATATGAAGACTCTAATGAATCTGTCCAGCCTATACCACAACAGATACTGAACATTATGGAAAACACTCCTTGCCCTGGAACAGCATTTCAGCATGAAGGGCTGATAATGCCAGCGTGAACTATGGAAAGAAATCTGGTGTGTATACCAGATTAAAAGAAAAGTTCCCATCATTCCAGAAGGCTAACTGTGGTGCTCACATTATTAAAAATTCAGCTAAAAAAACTGCAGCATAACTACCTTATGATGTGGAAGTGTTTGTGATTAAACTTTCAGTTATTTCTCAGGTTCTACCATAAGGACCAGAGACTTAAAAGGCTTTTTTGAGTTTTGCGGAATGGAATTTGAAAGCTTTTTAGGGCATGTGCCAACAAGGTGTGTGTCACTCCTGCCAGTCATTGACAGAGTACTGAAAAACCTCCCAGTGCTCTAGTCAACCCCCTGGCAGATATGACAGTACTTTCCAGACAATGAGCATGGCAAGAATGCCTTGGCTACACTGCCCCAGTACTGTTTGCACCGTCTCTGTGTCGTTTTCATGGATTTCAATTAACATATGAGTATATTAGAAAAAGCAGCACTTACTGCCCTGAAAACATTTTTAGGAATGGTCTCTCTCAAGGAAAAACTGCAGGCAACAGCTGAAGACGCTTTCTTAGGTGAAAAACCCAGGGTACGTATGAACATATTAGACAGCACTTCTTTTAACAAGCTGAAAAGATACGTCATCATGTTCTTGGAGACAGCAGTTAAGTACTTAGAACAGTAGTTTGATTTTTAGTGAAAACAAGTACTTGTTTATATTTGCTAAGTAATCTTTAACTAAGCCTTTTGTTTCAGTGACTTACCCATTGTGACCACTTCCCTGAGTCTGCAGAACATAGATGAAGTCCATCTTTTCCAGGACTATTTAGCAATCAAGTCCTTTCTCCAAGGATTATGTACCACAAGCTTATCTCCAGGAGAAAAGTGGCTGAAGGTTTTCAGAAGAGGGCCTAAGATGACTGCACTATATCTGGTGATTCCTAGGGTATTATATATACCAACATCAAATGCATTTGCAGAGAGAGCTATTTTCTTTGGTGAAAAATAAATGAACAGATGTGCAAAACTGTTGTAGTGTGGACTTGTTACAACTGAGCTAATGAGGACTATAAATCACCATTTGTAGTGCAGTGACTATTATTCAAATATTATATCAAACCAGGCACTTCTTCATACCATCAAATCAAATGCAAAGTACACACTTGAAAAGAAGTGATTTAGTTTAGATTTCTTGTTGTGCGCAGTATGTAGCTTCATTCTTTTATTTTGCTTTAATTTACAATAAACATACTCTTAATTATACACATTAAAAAATGTGTGTGTTTGTGTGCATTATGTTGATTTTCTAGTTTTCTTGTTTCAGAATAGTCCTGGTTAGTGTAATATGTAGAATTTAAGAGTTTTTTGCTTTTTTAAATAAACACAATTTTCGGTTAAATATGACTAGTATGTTTTTTTCTGTAAAGTTTACTTACTTTTACATCTGTGTGCTTTTGTATTAATGCTTCACTTTTACTGTTAAAGCTGCATAATTTAAATGGTTTGTGAGATTTTAGTATGGTGTAATAACATCACACTGTTATACCCATAAATGAATCTCATTCACCACTCCTGTGGTTATGTCATAGTAAGTATGTGGCCAGTGTCATATTGGCCATACCCCCATGTCCCACTTTGACTTGCTTAAAAGGTGGCAGCCTTTTATCTTAGGCATAAATGTTTTAGATGTAACATTGCTTCCCTCTAACATTGGAACTTATATTTGTTTATGGTGTGTGCTTCAGGAGCTTTTAAAAGAGAGTTGGCTTGCTACCCTTTTTGCATTTTGTCTGTTAGGGTATTCCATGCTACAGTGGTGGTTTTTCTGAAGGCTCTTTCTGTTATTGCTAGGGAATATGGAAGCCTTGGTAACTGTAGGATGCACCTGGAGATTCTGTTTTTTTTTTAAGGTGGGCAGTAGCTTTCATTTCATAGCTTGTAGTTTAGAGTACTACTTATAAATATTAGAGTAAAAATGTGATTTGTGTCAACTGGTAATCATATTCCTTTCTGTGTGGTACCACAGAAGTGTTCCCTCTTACATAAAAAGTGAAATAATTTGAGTATTTTGTTCTCAGCTATTTGAAGAGTAGCAAATATTTACTTTATTATTTAGACAGATGTGAAGTAGACCATAGTCAAGATGTGGACATAAGACATTTTTGGCTGTTGATGCTCAAGGTTCAGTAGAGGTAAGTGGGAAATTCTGTGGGGCACTTATAGCTATTTTCGAATTTGTCAGCTTGTTCCATGTGTCTGCCAAAGAAAACTTGTTATCTAACACACTCTCCTGTTACCTCTATGACTGAGTTGAGGGCATGTGTAATCCTTCTGGATCTTTAATGTTTAGAGGCTGAGCTTTGTAAGTCTTTTTTGTGTTCTTAGTATTACGGCAGTAAACATTTGGGTGTTAACAGTGGGATTATTAGATGTCAGCCAATTCTACATCTGGGCAAAATCCACGTGTAACTGTTTATTTAATGTTTCATGTTATACTGTATATGTCTTCTTTTAAATGCAATATCATCAGCATACAGTGTGGAGTTGATACTTTGAAGATTATAAGGTAGATAACTATAGAGAATAGTAGGTGGCCTAGCATTGATCCTGTGAGACTCCTTTTGTTGTACTTCATGTCTCTGTAGTAGCATCATAAAGTTAGACTACAAAGTTCATATTGCAGAGGTAGTTTTGGAACCACTGAACTACTTGAGCAAAGTCAGTTTTGCCCAGCCATTGGAGCAGCAGCTTGTGATCCACAGTTTCAAAGGCACATTTAAGATCTACAGATACAGCATCTATCAGTAGTCTATTTTCTATATCGATATATATTTGATGAATAAAAGTTTAGAGTGCTGTTATCATACTGCAGCTGTGATGGACTCCATGTTGTTTCTCTAACAGTGTGCCATACATTATAATATATTTTAATATTTGGCAGTACATATTTTCCAGAATTTAAGTTATGTGACACAGGACAGAAATTGTGAAACAGCCAGTTACTGAGGTGAGAGTAGCTATTTTGGGGAGGGAAAATGTTTATGAGTGAATAAAACTGAGTGTAATGGATTTGGTAATGAGGGTAGGAATTAATATATGCTTCAGTTGGTAGCTTAGAATGGTGCTAAGTTTTCCTGAAATTTGGAATGAAATATGTGGAAATCTGGGTTGCAATGGTAGTCTGCTTTATCCATTAGCTCCTAAATGTCTTTTTAAAGTAGAAGGAGAGGTAAGAAATGTATTCAGATTGGGGGTTGTGGAGTGAGCAGGAAATTGTAAAGAATTTTGTTGAAGGGGAGGAGGGGAGGAAATTTTGTCTTTCAGGTTATTAATATTATTTTATGATGACCTGTGTACAGGATGCATATGATACAGATATTACCCAGGATTCAATAAAATCCATGTAAGCTTCATGTAGAGCCTACATGGAATGTACCAGTATACACGTCCATGGTTTCTCATCAGCAGTGCCCCATGCATATTAATCATGACGCACTGACGAGGGAGATTACAGTAACACCAATATTGAATCCATGTAGGCAGCAGTGTAATGTCCCATGGTTGTGGATTGTCCAGGGAATTTCTGGACAGATGTTATGTACAAGATAATGTACATACCTGTAATGTACCCTGGTAGTCTAGAAATATGTGTGAAGTGATTTTTTTTTTGTAATTCTTTTTTCTTTCTTTTAATGCCTGTTTGCATGGAGTGTTGTGGGCTTGGCAATGCTGAGCTGCACTTACACATACACAGCTGATACCTGCCAGACATCTAAAAATAGAAACTGGATATAATTAATTATTTCCTTTGCTTTCTTTAAATGCTCATTTGCATGGCACAGCACAGAGCACAGCAATGCCAACCTGCACTTACACATGCACAGGTGACATTTTCAGATATCTAAAAATAGAAACCAGATGTAATCAATTATGTGTTATTGTCTACGATATTTTATATTACGAATGGCCATCTGTGTGTAGTGGCTCAGTGCTTAGCAATGCTAATAGGTAGCTTAGTAGTATATTTGAAGGTATACTGGTTTTCATACTATCTACATTGCTGAATAGGTACAGTGATGGCCTAGAGTGTTGTAGGTACTGAGTTTGAGACCCCTTCAGTCATAGCATGTTTATACATTTATTGCTGTGGAAATGTGTCAGCTGATCTAAAAGGTGGTTTAATGTAAAAACATATTTGTTACATTTGAAAAAGATGTGCACTGCTTAAACATGGTTAACAGCCACTTCTGTCTGCACATTGCTAAGCTTTGCTAAAAAACAGCTGTGAGAGCTTGTACAATTCTAAGCGGGTTTGTACAATGCTAAGCAATGCAGCGCCTTTTTGAATGTTGCAGTATGACATGTAAGGGTGGGAAAACAGCATATATTAAAGGCACTAGGTGGAAATTCTGCAGCATTCTTTGGAGTCTTATTAACCTGTCTGTATACCTGGTGGTGTTGGTGAGGGAGCGTGCTTTCTGGTGCAGAGGTGGAGTGTGCAGAGGTCCAGAGTGTTTGTTGGACTCCTATTCTGAAACTATGAACCCCGGCTATTGCAGGGCAATTACTTGGACACAGAATGTAAAGCTGAAGCCTGGGATCAGTTGGCCAGGGATGTTACCAGTGTTACTGATATCTCCTACACTGGTGAGCAGTGTAGTCACCACTATGACGACCTGAAGTGAAGGAAGAGGAGAATCTTGGACACCTGGGTCCAAGAGACAAGGGATGGGCATGCCCCACAGATATGTATGTATATTGGTCACTATTTTAATAAAATACAAGCTGAATCTTTGCAAAGATGGTATGCATAATGGTGTGCTTCTCTTCTAACAGCTACAGCTGAATGGACTCACAACATCCAGTCTCATACTGGGCATCTGGCCAGAATGCACTATGAGTGTGGTAAGTACAGATATTTTCTGATAACTGTGTGCAATAATCAATAAACAATAACAATAAGCAATAAGATGTAAAGTAGGATTGTGGTTTGATAACTAATGTGTTATAATAAGTGCAGTGGGGCTGTACTCACTGCATGTCTGTTCTAATGTTGCTGCAGTCAACAATAAAACTGAAATAAGTAAAGAATACAAAAGTAATTGCCTGACAAATGTATTGCACAAGCCACAGTATGGTTCAGGGCTGTCTGCAGCCCACTTTCACTCACATAATGCTCTCTATTCCTCCCACTCCAGGAACAAGGTATATGGTAAGGTAGCCCACGTTCTGGGTAGATATCATGTGTGTACTTCACAGATTCTGAGGAGCAGTAACAATAAAGTCTAAAGCAGGACTGTAGTTTCATAAGATTATGTTGAAATAATTGCAGTAGTGCTGTATTCACTGCATGTCTGTTATAATGTCAATGTAGTCAATTGTTACATGTTGTGCACATGTCCCCTGAAGTCACAGCCTTTGGGTTCTACTCCCATGCCTGCTAACTAAGACAACTGTCTAGTCTACTTAATGTACACAAACATACCTGTCTAGTGTCACGATTTTTTGTAATATAATGACAACTGCCCAATCTGTCTGGTCCATGATTAGAAGATAAATGATTACTTGGAGTGCATTGTGTGTGCAAATCCATTTACAGAAGACCTTGGTGGTTATGTATGTGCACATTATGTGAAACAGTTCCATGTAGTTGTATACCTGCATTTGTTAGTGCTTGGTCCATACTGTCCCATGCTAACAGCTTGAGAGGTATGTATGTGCTACATCATCTATAGAAGAATTTGAGTCACTATGCTCACAACTGACACTGCACACCTGTAGAAGTATGTATTAGCAGTCTGTGTATTAATATCATCTGTGACTTCACTAATGGTATGGTTTTCTCTCTCTCCCACCCCTTATCTTCTTTAATTTATTAATGTTATTTATTATTATGATTAAATATTAGTATATTCTGTTAAACTAACTGTTTTGTTGGTGTTATGGGTTATTTCATTCTGCTTTGCTGTTAACATACTTATTGTTATGTTAGTTAATGTTGTGTTCTACATAATATACCTTAATATGTATTTGGATTAATCAACATTATGTTCTGTTATGTTAATACTAGCATTGGTTTGGTTATTACTAACCTTAACTTATCTTTATATCTAATTTATTACAGTGCAACAAGGTAGGCCAGTTCCACATCCCAGCCTGCACCACTGCCACCCCAGGGGCAGTGAAAGAGCAGTGCCAACATTCTCATGGGTGGGTAGTTTAGTCATGCTGCTACCTTGTGGAGGTACTTGAGGCTGGAATTCCACAACACCTTCCCCATCCAAGGTATTCATCCCCCTCTTGTGTCACACACCACCCTTGTCTGCTGTCTTGTCTGTCTTGTCTATTTGCAAAAGCTTCCTCACTTTCCCAACTTACCTCCCCCATACCTACCTATGCCCGTTCCTCAACATTTCACACTTACCTTAAAAAAGGGGGGGCACCTGTCCCAAAACAATTGTCCCTTATACCGCTCTCCATTTTGCACGTGTCCACTGAACACATGTAATGTGGTCCATTTGCCTTGACAATGCAGTTATGTTGTCCTCACCCCTATCTTTGGGGGTGACAGTCCAAATTCATCTACAAATTCTTCTAAAAAGTGCACAGTTGTTGCTGTACAAGAAATGAATAGCTATGGTTCTTCCCTTCATCCTTCCTGAACATACCTACCTGCCTTTCACTACGTTTTCCCCCTATTTACACCCCATTTCATCACTGTCCTATCTCCCCTTTTTTCTTTTCTTTAAAGATTTTTTGCATGAAGCTGTGCAAAGTGACTATCACGCAGCATCGCTAAGCTCAGCTAAATGGAGCTATATTAATGTATGTGTTTTAAATGATAATAAACATGTACAAAATAAACACCTGTCCCCTATTTCAAGCCAGAGACCATCACACCTACAGACCCCTGCATTAACCGGGTTTATATCAGATCATCGAAATGGCTCATTATCGAATGCCGTAACGTCGAACTGCAAAACCCGAACCCTAACAATATCGAAACCTCAAAACAGCAAATTTTTTCCCAGTGAAAAAATTTGCTGTTCCGAGAAACACACAAACACCGCAAGCACACTAAAAAGCAGCAATCCACACACATACATTTAAAAGTTACATCTAACCCTACACTACACTGCACATACACTACTATCTATCCACTTACCTTAACCCAGACCCTAACCCTAAGGTCCATCACTATCACACACTCAACTCACCCGCGCCCTAACCCTAACTCACTTAACCTGCCCCTAACCCCAAATTCTCACTATCGCACACTCACCTCACCCACGCCCTAACCCTAACTCACTTAACCTGCCCCTAACCCCAAATTCTCACTATCGCACATTCACCTCACGTGCGCCCTAACCCTAACTCATTTAACCCACCCCTAACCCCAAATTCTGTCACAATCGCACTCTTACCTGACCAGCACCATAACCCTAACTCACCCAACCCGCGCCCTAACCCGAACGTCCGCACAATTGCACACTTACCTTAACCCATCCCGTAACTTTCCACTGCATCACTGAACACAGTGAAGCCACAGCAGAGGCCAACCTAATTCTTTCCCTAGGAAAGAATTTGGTTTTGTGCAGCTTCGCTGTTTTCAGCATTCGCGATATTGGATTTGATATTAGATCATTCGAAATTCTGCCATTTCAATGATCTAATATAGACCCCATTAACCTGCTATGCCACACAGCTGTTAATTAAATCAGTGGTTTAAGCAAAATATAGTAATTGAAAGTTACAGTAATTGTGTGTAAGCAGAGCTGCGCATCACACCATGTCATGCAAACTTGCTGAAAAAGTAATGGAAAAACTGGGAGTGTAATTTCCAGTCTGGTACAGGATTACACAACAAGAAAGCTAGACAAACACTAATGGATGTAAGTGAGGTCTCTAATAACAGATAAATGGGCACTTTTAACAGCAGCATGTACAAGTACACCTGCTACAACATTCATGGCAAAATGCATGTTCAGCTGGGACTCTGGTGGAGAAATACACCCCTATAAATCCAGGTACATAATAATGGATATAATGGAGGTATGTCACAGACTATATGTGTGCACTTATATCATCACAAATACAGATGCTGTAACAGTGACTCAGTAGCTCAGTCTGTTAAATGCTTTGCAAACAATACCTTTTGCCACACATAGTCCTGGGTTCAAATCCAGTGGTGTATAGCATTTAAATTATATTATTGTGAAGCCATCAATGAATGACTGAGACAGGCACTCTTTATCCACACAGTGCATTACAAATGAAATGCCTTCTTTTTGCTGCTGGAAGTCAGAGCAATGCAGATAGGAACACACTTCACATATCTCTGTAACAACACTATAAGTGCATAAAGTGTCAGGTCATGCATAAAGCAAGCAATATTGCCTGACAGGGTGTGTGTTAATGTGTAAATAACTTCCACCCAGGGGTGTTTTACACCCATTGGAAGGGTGTTAGTTACACACTAAAACACACCCTGGAGGGCATTATTGCACCTAGGGAATGGGCCGTCTGTAAAAGTGTGTTTTACTTACTTGTATATATATTTTTTATCACTATGTTTTTTTAGTGTATTTTTAATGTAAAATAGTTCCTCCGCCTAATGTTTCATACTTGCTATAGTATACGTTAATGATGATGGAGGAAGCATTTTACAGCCAAAATCTAACATTAAAAAAATAATCAGGTTATCTATATTTTTGGTCCCTTACTCCTAAATCGTTTGGTTGGCAGTCACTGGAGACTGAAGTTACTATATAATGACAGCTTCAGATTTCCTTTAGTTTAGCAGCTTTGTCATTTTATAAGCATAATAATTAAGTTTCTGTTTTACAGCCTTTGCACCCCCCTTTATTTTAGGCTTTATCCAGATTTCTTCAGCTGAAAGATGGAGAGCTATGTAAATCTCTTTACTGCTGCAGCTGCTGCTGCCAGTAGTCATCTCATGTACTCTCACACACACACATCTCTGCTTCAGAAAAAAATGCATGCTTACAAAAACCTTGTTATTCTAGCAACTTTCTAAGTTTATAAGAGCAATATTTAAAATCCATCCCTATTTTCAGCCCTTTGTTTCCCAATTATTTGTGCTAAAAGGCATACCTCTCAACTGTCCAGATTTTTGCAGAATGTCCAGATTTTTGGCTCAAATTTTGATCTGTTTTAAAAGTTGTTTTTCTGGCAATTTACTGGGATGATCTGAGGATTGAAGTCACTAAAAAAAAGCATACATTTGAATTTCAGACTGCAAATCCTTCAGAAAATGTATGTTAAAACAATCCCGGTTGCTCTAGCTACTTTCTAAGTTTATAAGAGCAATACTTAATATCTGTCCCTATTTTTAGGCATTTGATCCCCTCCCCCCACATTTTGTTTGGCTTTGTCCAGATTTCTTGCACTGAGTGGTTGAGAGGTATGCCAAGAGGTATGGTTGATCGCTCTCATTCCACTTTCTGTCCTTCTCTCTCCCTCCTCTCTCTCTCTCTCATTCTCTCTGCCCTCTCTCTCGCTCTCTCTCTCTCACAAATACACACACACACACACACACACACACACACACACACACACACACACACACACACACTCTTCTACTTTCATGCACACATTCACTCACACAAGCAGACAGAGACATAAACACACACGATCATCTTTCTCTCTTACTTTCATACATGCATACATACTCTCTCTCCACACACACACACACACACACACACACACACACACACACACACACACACACACACACACACACACACAAAAACATGCTTTTTATTTTATGCTCCCTAAACAGCAGAAGCGCTGCTTAGCCAGTGTAAAATAGCAGCTTAACTAATCTGTCTCTCACACTCATACAGGCATACACTTTCACTCACTAAGACATACACACTTTTTTAATTTTACTTTTCTTTTATTTTACACTTGCTAAACAGCAAAAGCGCTGTTTAGCAAGCATAAAATAGTTGCTCAACCAACCTCTATCTCACACTCATACACACACATGCACTTTCACACACAAACACATGCACACACATTTTTTTACTTTTATTTTATTTTACACTCACTAAACAGCAAAAGTGTTGCTTAACAAGCGTAAAATAATGGAGGCCATTCTGTTTTCTCAGTCCAAGCTCCATGGCAGCCTGATAAGCTGCCGCAAAGTGGCAGACTCATTTTTCAGAGGGCATTACTTGTACATTAATACCCTGCTGGAGAATGCTCATTATCCAGTCAGGGTACCGATACAGTTTGCCCATTCTCTAATAATGATTCAAACACAATATTAACTTAGGTAATGCAAATGAGGCCCACTGATATCAGAGTGCACCACATAATCATTTCATAATGATATTACAGATTAGCACAGCTGCACAACTAGCATACACATATGGAAGTCCTGCTAGTAACAAGAACAAGCACACATGTCACCAAGAACCTGAGTGAGGGGACATCAGTGCATACAACCCCCTGGATGTAGTCAAGCCATGTGACTCAATCCCCCACTCAGGCATCATTATAGGTTCATAGATTCATAGGTAAGTACTAGGCTATTTGCCCTAGGGCCTATATAAGCCTAGCAAAAAGGTACCCTGGCTTTCGTCACCCAAGAAAATTATTTTCCTGTGCCACTGTCGAGCAGAGCCACAGAAGTGATCCCCGGGGTGAATTTCTTATCTCCCATCCAATCATCAAAATTTTTCCAGAAGAGTGCTAATGAGGAGCTTTGTTTGATATAGATAGGTAGTTTGAGCCAGACTATGGGAAGTCTCTGGGACAGGAATCTATCCCTCCAGCATGTTCTGTTTATTGTGGTGACAAGGTTTATGTCCCTAAAGCATGTAGCTTGGAGGGATTGGGATTTCTTTTAAGTGGAGCATTTTCAAAAGCCCTGGGTTTGACATAGCTTTGTGTGTTAGGCAGAGATCGCCTCTGAGTAGGCGATATGCGACGGAGTAAAGCTGCAGTTTTTTTAGACGATCTGCATAGGGCATCTGTTTGAGGCTGGTTCTCCTCTTTGTGAGGTATTTCTGTGGCCTTTCCAGTTGTTGTAGATGTCTTGTGAGGTACACACCAAAAGGGGCATTGTACTCTTTAATGGTTCTAATGAGTGACGAGGAGAGGAGAGGAGGACAATGACCTCTTTTTTCCTGGATGAGAAACCTTTTGTGGTGAGGTGTGCCACGTAGAAGGATTTTCTGACTACTGTGGTGATGTGATTATCAAAGGAGAGACTACTGTACACCTGTGTCCCAAGGTCTTTTATCACACTTTCAGTGTTAAGTAGACTACCACCTATGTGGTAGTTCATGGGTACAGAGTTTTTACCAA
The DNA here is from genome assembly GCF_019279795.1 of Protopterus annectens. Classification (NCBI taxonomy): domain Eukaryota; kingdom Metazoa; phylum Chordata; order Ceratodontiformes; family Protopteridae; genus Protopterus; species Protopterus annectens. The sequence goes on along the minus strand of NC_056733.1, from coordinate 1,905,386,868 downwards.
AAGGGATGACAATGCACTTTTTGGCATTGAGCTTGAAGCCATGGCTTTGACACCAGGCATCTGTCTCAGCGAGGCCCGTTTGTAGGATGTCCACATCTTTTGGAGTTTTGATTATGGCTTCTAGTTTGCAGTCATCTGCAAACTTCATTAGCCAAAGACCTTCTATGTTAGCCTGTACTTCAGAGAAGTAGATACCAAACAGGAGAGGACCCAGGACTGAACCCTGTGGTACTCCACTTGTCACTAGTCTGAAGTTGGATTTGGGGTCTGCTACTTTCACAGTGTGGGTTCTGTCGGTGAGCCATTTGGCAACCCATCTTGTGACATAGGGATTTATACCTAATTTAGTGAGTCTATCTATAATTCCAGAGTGGGGAATGGTGTTGAAAGCCTTGGCAAGATCCAGATAGGCTGTCTGAACCACCTTACCCTCATCTACGGCATTGGTGACCACTTCAAAGAAGTCTATCAGGTTTAAGAAACATGATCTGTCTTTTACAAACCCGAACGGGGTGGAGTCCAGAGTTTGGAGATTACCAGTGTCATTGTTTATAAGTTCCATGATGATACATTCCATAGCCTTGCAGACCAGTCTTGTCAGACTAATGGGGCAGTAGTTTCCGGGGTCCATGGTGGCTCCCCCTTTATGGAGTGGGATAACTGTTGCTGTGCACCATTCAGTGGGCACATAGCCTGAGGTGAGGCTATGATTGAACATGGTACTATGGTGGGGTGCCAGTTCGTTCTGTAGTTCATGTAGAACGCAGCCTGGGATGTTGTCAGGTCCCATGGATGCTGTGTTCTTGGCTTTGTAGAGTGTGTTTTTACCTGTGCAGCCATGATTAGAGGAACTTTGCATTCTTCTGGTATACAGATGGGCCCTTTAGGGGATGGGAGGGGGGTAAAGTTAGCAGTGAACCTATCTGCCAGATTGTTGGCAATATCAGTTGGTTCTGTATATTTAGTGCCATTGTGTTGTAACTCAGAGCAGATCTGAGTGTTGCCATTGAGATTCTTGACATAGCTATAGAATGCTTTGTGGTTGCCTTCAGAGTCAGTGGCAATTTTGTTTTCGTAACTAGCTTTGGAGGATTTTATGAGGGCTCTCAGCTTCTTACTGAGGCTGACCAGGGAGTTCCTCCAATCATGGGATTTTACTCTTTTTTGCAACAGTTTCTTTCTTCTGTTATAGAGTTAGTTTATGGCAGGGGACCACCAGATTGGCTTCCCTTTTTTGGAGGATAGCATCTTGGTTCTGTTAGGGATTGCATGATCCATGCACTCGTGTAAGTGCTTATAAAGTGCATTTATATAGGATTCAGCAGTCATACCTCTATTGTCTGTCAGCATGAGTGTTGTGAAGTTTGCCACTTCTGTCTTAAGAAGCATGAAGTTGGCTTTGGAGAATTTTTTTGCAGCGGTTTCCCTAATGGGGGGTGGGGGAAGGATGTGGATGTCTAGGGTGATTAGCTTGTGGTCGGATCTGACCAACGAGGAATTGACCTCTGGTGTGGAGCACCGATTACCCATGTTGGCAATAACCAGGTCTAGGATATTGCTGCCCCTGGTGGGGGTGTGGATAAGTTGATCCAAGGCATTGGAACTTATGAATCCCAGAAAACGTTGAGCACAAGTCTTGGTACATGAGTAGTTTTCCCAGTTAATGGTAGGTTAGTTGAAATCGCCCATTATTAGGGTTTTAGGTTGTACAGTAATATTTGCCAGTGTATCACGAAATGAGGAGTGGGAATCCTGGGGCATGGGGGGATCTGTAACAAGCTACAATTTGGATTGTGGTCTTGCCCAGAGTTAGTTGCACTTGGATAATCTCGGATTCATTATGCTGAGCAACTAGCTTGGAGGTGTGGATATCCTTAATGAATATGGACATGCCTTCACCTTTAGTGTTTCAGTCCAGGTTAGGTGGCCAAAAGGTGTGGTGTGAATTATAGCCTGGTAATGCAGGGGTACTCTCTGGAGCCTTGAACCAGGTATCTGTCACTGCACAGATGTCGATGTTCTCCATTTTAAGGATTGCCTCGAGTGAGTGCATTTTGAGGTTTAGACTTCTAGCACTGAGTAGCAATACCCTCAGATTCTGCTTGCTTGTACATGTATAGTGGTGAATTTGTCATTTGAACCTTGGCTAAAAAAGTCACTATGGGGTGGCTAGAGCCTTAGCCAGTATCCAGAATCCCAGGGGGCGACAGGTGCAGGCCATCTCTGGCAAAGCATTGTGGTTTGTCGCTCATGTCATCCCAGGTAGACAGATACTGGATCTCCTTACAATGACACCAGAAGCTTAGCCAATTGTTGAAGTTAATCATTTTGTCCTTGTACTATGGTACCATTCTGGGTGATGGCAGGATGCCACTCAGGGCTTGGGTCATACCTGCCTGGGCTACAAGATCAGACAGCTCCTCCATGTCCCTTTTCATGTAGTCCAGGGAGGTACATCTCAGGTCATTCACACCAACATGGGCAATGACAGAGTCATATTTGTACTTGTTGTGGAGTGACCTGAGTGCATGCATTATGTGGCGAATCCTGGCACCCGACAGGCAGCTCCCAGTAACTTTCTCCTTGTTTAGCCTAATGAGTGGAACATCAGTGTGCCTGACTATAGAGTCACCTATGACTAGAATGTTGGGTATGTTGTTATGCCTTATGGGCTGTGGTTGAGTGGCACACTGAGTTTATGGGCTATGTGTCATTTAGGTTGTGTTAGGAGGGTGGAGGTTGCTTGCGTTTCTGATTTGGAGGTCCCTGTTGCTTGGGCAGGTTTTTACTGAGAGCCTCCGTGAATGTAGGTGTGTGTTTTGTGTTTCTATGTGTGTGTTTTGGTGGTGTAGGTTTTGAGGGACTATGTGATGAGTGTGGTGTGGTGGAAGTGTTTGCCTTCTCCTCTTGACTATCTAATCCAGTCTCCAGTGAAGAGAGCTTTGCTTCCAGTTTGGCTATATAAGTGCATCTCTCACAGGTTGTACTGTTGGGTGGTAGGAGGAGAGGGTTGTCTGTGTACATGAGGCAATTGCTACATTGCCCCAAGATGCCCTGATTCATCAGGTAGACAGGAGAAAACACTGGGTGCTGACCCTTAGACATGCCTGGATAGGTGCTTATTTGTTAAGTACTAGAAACTGTTTTCCTCTAGACAAGTGAGGAAAGTTGAGTGCTGTGGTAATTTGTAGCTTATTTAATGCTTACAACAAGTTCTGAACAAGTGCTGAGCTCAAAGAAACAGACTTGAGTGCTGAAATTAAAAAAACTAGCTAGTTCTAAGAAACAAAACTAAGCTAGAAGGCTGCCCTCCAACACAGAAAGGCTTGGGGTCTCATAAGCCCACAAACAGTCCTGGACACAGCAAATCTGTATCCAGACTAGACTACCCAGAGGAAAGGCAAAGGCAGGAAACAAGCTTAGAATTATTATTTTTTGTTTAAGTGGAAAGAGAGAAAGAAGGAGCAGAAACTTAGTGGATTGGCCTTCTCAAATGTTTTCCCTGTATTAGGTAGAATGAGGTAATAACATTAGTCTGGGAGGTGTGTCCCAGATCAAATTTACAATAGGGCGGGCAACTGCAAAGCCACCAACTATAAGAACAGCATACAAATAGGGAGGCAAGGTGGGAAACAAACTGCAGAAATGTTTCTCACAGCAGAAGAGCAGCAGTGAGCCTTTAAGTGAAAGTTTTAAACAAATAAAGGAGCCTCTAGAGAAAGCTATTAACTGCAAATAAGTTATATAACACTTTCCTTGGCAGGAGATCAGAATCAAACAACCCAAACAGATGCTTAATAAAAGTGGACAATTTCCAGTTAATACCTCACACACAGTGAAACTAGCTAGAAAAGTATGCAGTAGACAAAGTGCTATAAATAACTCGAAAAAATAAGCAAAAGAACAGGATACTTAATGTTATATATTATAGATCCGAGTTTGCTCAGTGCCTTCCTTCCATTAGTTCAGTGTGAAATGGCAGTAACACTCATAAACTTAACTTCTTAGGTAACAGAAAGTTGAAACCTGAGACAACTTTAAAAAAAAAGCACAAAAGAACCAATGAGGTGCTTACTCTAAGCTGTAGTCCAGGTGACCCCAGTCAGCCAATGACCTTAAACAATCCTCTCTCACTGAAATGCCTAATGGCTTTGGCTAAACCAAGATGTCCTTGAACATGCGCTTAGACACACATCCTTCACAAACACTAGGCCCCAACACAAGCCTGAATATGGACAATGCTACAGATATCAACACTACTTAGGTAGAAACAAACTGCAGAAATGTTTCTTGCAGCAGAAAGCAGCAGTGAGCCTTTAAATTAAAGTTTTAAACAGATAAAAGAGCCTCTAGAGAAAGCTATTAACTGCAAACAAGTTATATGACACTCTCCTTGGCAGGAGATCAGAATCAAACAACCCAAACAGATGCTTAATAAAAGTGGACAATTTCCAGTTAATACCTCACACACAGTGAAACTAGCTAGAAAAGTATGCAGCAGACAAAGTGCTATAAATAACTCGAAAAAATAAGCAAAAAAGCAGGATACTTAATGTTATATATTATAGATCCGAGTTTGCTCAGTGTCCTTCCTTCGATTAGCTCAGTGCGAAATTATAGGGATCACTAAGTGGTTCATTAATGGCACACATACTCAAAATAGGGAAATCCATTTGCAATAGCTAATCTGTAAGCAGCAGTGTCCAATGGGGCTCAGTTCTGGGTCCTGTACTGCTTGGGATGCATTTTACCACAATTCAAGCAAAACCTGACTGTCTGTGGCTGGCAGTGCTGGCTGATGCTGGAAACTGTGAGCTGTCATAGACTCTGTGAGTTATGTCAATATCCTACAAGAGGATGTTGATGAACAAATGCCTGTTAGGATACTACTGGCCATAAACTCCATGCAAATATATATGTACCATCATTTCCATCAGTAACAACTATGTTCCTCGTAAGTAGCACATCATTCGCAACATGTGATGTACACACTCAGGGGTGATAGACCTTGGCACACAGGCCCGGCCATACAGGTTTAAACCTAATGTACCTGACATCACCATGTCTCCCCAGTGGTAAGATGGGAATCATGTCATAACTGAGGGCACAGTCACCCAAAACTGTCATACTCATAGCCTCCATGTACTCCCTCTACATGCCAATATGTGACTGCAATGGTCATTTGGTACTGCACATTTTGAAAGCACTACTGGCAATGGCACACAACACTATGGCCCTTCACAAGGGAACTTCGCATCTTCAGTATCTGTCCAATGGGCTTCATCTGACATCAGTGGTCATTGTAGTCTGTGGCATATAGACTACTCAGAGGTGATCTCTACCTTGCATACAGTGCAATGTGTGACCCTGCTTGATTGGATATGCTACATATCTGTAGGTGGCATGGTACATGGATTACACACTGTAAGGACATTAACCTATGTGACATTAGTAATACATGCTGGTGGGAGAGATTTGTCTAGCAGACTTTAATACACCTTTGGAACAGAATCCTGCCTAATGGCAAACAGAGAACCTCAGTGGACCTTGTCAGATGCCATCTGTATGATTGGCTGGGTGATTATCATTTCACCACAGGGCTTCTGTCTGTGTCCCTTGTTGACAGGGGCAATATGTGCTGATCATGTAAATAAAGGTACAAACTTGACTAGAATTGTGAGAGCTGTAGGGCCATTATGCTACTAAACTTCAAAGATCCTATGATTCAATAAGCTGATGTAAAATGCTGTAATAGGCACACACAAACACACAAACCTGGCTACACTGAGGACAGCACCACTTCCACTTACTGTTTACAGGACACAGCACAGCACGCATACACTGCAAGTTGGCTGCTTGTAGACTAGGGCATGTACCTATCTAATGGTACACACTACAGATCACAGTGTGTGACGCACTCACTATGCCTCAAGTATGCTATTACTATCTCTTTAGGACATCTCATACTTGATGACATCACCAAACCTAGTTGTGGTCAGGCATTTGTAGGCCCACATCACTTACTACAACCAAAATACTACAAAACTCTACATCTTTCTAAGTTATTGAAGTGAACATATTTAGGTCATATAGAGATGCACATACACACTGAGTGGCCTGGAGCAAGATTAGAACCACTAACTACTCTTATAAACTATAGATCACAATACTTATCACATGCATCATGGCTTAATTCGGACATTACAATGGCAGCTGATAGTCTTAAGGTCGATTACTTCAGCAGGCCTTGTAAAAGAGGGCAGTTTGGACACCGGCAACAACTTACAGGGCCAAAAAGTGCACAACTATTGCAGTTTCATAGACAATGAAGGATTCTCAGTTGTTTTACAGGGGGGGTACATGCATGGACACACACACACACACACACACACACACACACACACACACACACTCACACACTCACACACTCACACACTCAAGTGGTCTGCAATGAGATTAGAACTCCTACGTAACTACTCTTACATACTATAGATCACAGCATTTATCACACTTGCCACATCTGATGTCTGCTTTTGCTATGACTGCAGGCAAACTACTTGTGGATTGCACAAACTAGGCTTGTGTTGAAGAACAGCATCTGTGGCATGCAGAGTAAAATTGATTTGTACTGTTATCTGCATCTAGTAGCCTAGCAGTCAGATAAGTGTTATTTATCCTAACTATGTGGTTACAGTTACCAGTCTGGCCATATGTGACTGTTTGCATTTGGAGGGGCATGCGTGTGGGTAAGAACAATGTGTCTTATCCATGTGTGCATAAACAATATTATACATTACACCACCTGTTCACTTGTTGCTGTATGTGTGGTGATATCCAGCAGGCACAGGGGTCTGTAGGTAAGTGCTTTTTGTACTGTTGAGCCCATACTTTGGATCCTTTGAGCAACATTATAGATATGTGATAGTGAAGCATTACTCACCATTATCAGAGTATGTAGGACAATACAGACATCCAAACACATATTTATGTATATAACACGGATGTATATAGAAATGTGGCTGTGTCTGTGGTGTGTTTGTGTGTGTGTGTGTGTGTGTGTGTGTGTGTGTGTGTGTGTGTGTGTGTGTGTGTACTGTATATATATATATATATATATATATATATATACACACGTGTGTGTGTGTGTGTGTGTGTGTGTGTGTGTGTGTGTGTGTGTGTGTGTGTGTGTGTATGTGTGTGTGTGTGTGTTACGTAGATCTATGGGGAGAGACCTGAGATGCATGTTTTATATATAGGTATATACAGTACAGGAATATTTCTATTTGTATATTCATAGAGATAGATATACTATATATGGGAGAGAGAGAGAGAGAGATAGTAACAGACAGGTATGTATACATATATGTATGTATGTATAGACATATCTATACATAACAGGTCATTTTGGGCAAGGGGCAACAGAATTGAGCTCTGTGTATCTAAGTGTATAAGCATGTCCAGTGGGATTGTCATTACATATAAACTGACTCCAGGCCACACCTACCTGTACTCCAGTCTGGGATTTTGTGTGTTACAGACAATAACATCTGTCCCTATGTCTGCAGTACTGCACTTCACTGAAATTGTCCATGGCATTCTTTAGCTGTCTGATGTAATTAATATGGGACAGAGGTTAGTAATGTTACACCACACACAGACTGACAGTCTGTCAATATTTCCAGATTAGAACCATCAACACCATGGCCCAGGCTAATTTCCCTAGTACACACAATCAGCAGCATTAATATGTACATTGTTATTCCTGTGTTAAGTGAGACATACAATGTATGATCAATTTCTATGTTACTGCTATGAGATTGCCTGGACTGCTTATATACCATTGATGAGTTACTGTTACAGCAGTTATATGGGAACACTGCTATGATGAGGGTGAGGGAACAACACTGCATGTTCTGCTGGGATACATAGTAGTCCAAATATCATGTAACCCCTCTGTTTAACATCTCCCTTGCCTGATGTAGTGAATATACCATGCATGAGGTCTAGTGATTATTAAAGGACACATAATAGTGGACTGGGTATCTGTAGTCCCATGTGGATGTTATATTTGTCCACATAGCCCACTATATTTACTTACATAAATGTAGCAGATCAATACGCACCATACCATATCATACTAATCTTTACAAGTACTGTGTAGGTTACAGACTTACCTTGCAAGTGCAGTAATTGACAGAACTGTAGTTCAGGGCTGATTCTTTCTGATGCAAGCAGTACACAGACAATACATTAATAGGTACTGGTTGTGTGGGCTGCCTGGCATCAAGTTTTGTATATGTATGTGAGTAGGAGTAAGGTGTCAGTCCCTAGGTCCCTAGGTTGTCAGAGAATGTGCTATGGGTTGTCTCTTAGCCAAAGCCAGGGCATACTGACCATGCCTATGTCTGCATACAGGGACCTCAGTAGGGGGTTCCTCCTTTGAGCACTCCTGTGACTGTGGCTGTGGTGATCTATGCACTGGTGGGGGGGATGTGTATCCCTTCCCTTTGCTGATCCTGCTGCAACTGTTTCCACAGGATCATATTGTATAGCACAGCACACACTGTGAATATATGCGCATATGTGACTGGAGAATACCGCAGGGCTCCACCAGATATATCTAGGCACCGGAACAATGACTTCAGAAGCCCAAGCACACATTCTATAATGATCCTAGTCTGTGCATGTGCCTCATTATGGTGTTATGTGGGTGTGTGTGCATTTCTGATGGGCGTCATCATCCACAGTTTCAGGGCATAGCCAGCATCCCCCAGTAAATGGCCATGTGGGATGTCCCTCCTAGCAAATATTGGGTACAGCTGTGATGTGTGCCAAATATGGGAGTTGTGATAACTACCAGGGCTGCCAGCACGCACATTCAGGAAAACCCCCTGGGCATTGCACATGACCTGACAGTTGATGGACTGATACCACTTTTGGTTGACGTCAATTCTACCCTCTTCATTGGGTGGTGCGTTGATGTGTACATGAGTGCAGTCTATGGCACCCAAGTACTTCAGGGTAGCGTGCTACATGGTAGAAGTGTGTCCTCACCTTAGCAGTGAGAGGAAATGATATGTGCTCATTGGCATGTGGTAGCATGGCATCCAGGAATTGGTGGAGTATCCTGGATGCAGATGCTTGTGAGACCCCCATCATGTCCCCAGTTGGTCTTTGGAAAGTACCTTTAGCTAGTATCCTAAGGGCTACACATACCTTTGTTTCCACTGGGATAGGTTCCCTTCTATTGGCTCTGGATCTGAGTTGAGGGTCGCAGATCTTAGTGAGTTCCTGTAGTATGTACCTGTCCACTCTGTTGCAGTTTACAATTTCCAGCTCATGTAGCTCCTGGGAGGTTACCCTGGGCCGGAGCCCTCTTCTCCTTCTCTGCCTAGGCCTATTGTCAGCAGCAGCACCAGCATTGACTTCAGAATCTAACACATACAGATGTAGCAGACCTGCAGCAGCCCATAGCAGTGTCTCAGTTGAAATTCCCAAGTCTGTATCCAATGGTCCAGAGTATTGGGGTAATCAGAATGTAGGATGTATGCATACTTTATACAGCTCTGCTGTAGGTGCAGAATGTGTGACTGGCTATCTATGATGCATTCCACCTTCCTACAATATGATTAACATCATTTAATGTCCCTATGTCAGTGCTCAATGCCTCGTGCAGTGCCGCACTGTGCAAAATAGCTTACAGAAAGGTAAAAATGTCTAACTGAAAAAATCCAGTTTTGAGAACACGCTCAGCCAGACAGCGCACCATGTAAACATGTGCAACAAAGCTTAAAAGAGCTTAGAAGTGAGGGGACACACACCCCTGATGTCAGCCACATTCTCTGTAAACATCAACATGGTGTAAGACCCTACACAAAGACATAAAGGGGATATGCAGACACAATTACCCCTTTCTGCTGCTCAAAACCCCCACCTCATTTGCATACTTATCCATGCTGACAGCCCAGAAACTACATGCTTCATAGCTTTATCACCTTAGCAACAGCAGCAATGCACCACAGTAGGGACCCCATGCAAGGTCCTATAATACATTTCTGTCACATACTATAAACTTCTTTTTTTCCCTGTTTTTTTTTCTATTAAGCTTGTTTGCACACCGTGTCATGTAGCGTAAACATACTGAGATTATTTTAAAAAAGGATTATTAATTTAACTTATTCCCTTTAATCTTTCTAACATACATACTAATAGTTTTGCTCATATGTGTATGTGGTCTTGCATTTTCAGGGGGTTTATGTCCACATTTCTACACTTTTACACCCCTCTATGTCTGTCTAGACTTTTGTATGCAGAATTTTTCCACTTACACTATGGACACTGATACGGGGTTTGAACAGATGCCTTTCTGCATGTTGGATTACTCTACTTGACTCATTTGCAGGAGATTCACCTGCTTATGAGGCCATTTGCGTGCCACAGAAGTTTCTGTGTTCATGTGTGTGTGTGTGTGTGTGTGTGTGTGTGTGTGTGTGTGTGTGTGTGTGTGTGTGCGTGTGTGTGTGTGTGTGTGTGTGTGTGTGTGTGTGTGTGTGTGTGTGTGTGTGTGTGTGTGTGTGTGTGCCCCTAAGCAGTACATACTGAATCTAAAAAAGCTCACATCCATGTAGGCATCATGGCACTATGCCTACACAAAAAAAAAAAAAAAAACACGTAAGCTTTATTGAATTCCAGCCATTGTATTGGTACTTCAGTTTCTATTAGCCTGCCAAGACATTTTTGGCTCCTTGAACAGATTAGTTTACACAGAGCATAGGTGGGTCACTTTATCTTTACTGGTGTTCATTCTAATGCATTTACTTTTGGTTATTAATGTCCTTTTCCAGTCTCTCCAAGCTTTGTCTATTATTATTTTTATTATTATTATACTTATTATTTTATTTCTTGTTAACCCTGGTGATTTTGTTTTAAGGGATAATCACTATTATTGTAGAGGGAACAGTTTAACTTGTACAGGTATTAATATATTATAGAAGGCTAAGAGATCTATTGCTAGATCTTGACAATTGCATACATGCTCTTGGTTTATGAATCACAGCTCAGTTTTCCATACGGATTCATGGACTTCAGGAATGGTACATGTTAGTAGGAGTTTGGTTGGTAGTTTTCACTGTTTAAAATTCCAGATAATAAAAATGGACAATGGTCTCTTACTGCAAATGGAAGGATTTGTTGGACTACTAATTTAGCAGATATAAGCATAATGTATAGTTTATATTTAAAGAAATTTAGGAAAAACAACATAATAATGTTATCTGCCTGGTAAGTCAATGTAATACTTGCTCTACAGAATTAAAACAGATGGGTAACGATTTTTGGGCAGTAGTTGTACAGAATAATGATGCTGAGAAGTACTTTACTTCACAAAAATATCATGTATGTTATAGTAAAGGTATGAGTATAAAGGATTTTGTGGTATACCTCCATTTTCAGTGTGTCAGATAATCTTATTGTTAGTAATTTCAAGGTAAGACATGGTC